>NW_028270141.1:42724838-42879913 GCF_037043375.1 Chiloscyllium plagiosum
AATCATGTGACCTCTGCTGAACCAGGAGGCTGTAGGTTTAAATCCCAATCCAGACTGACCCACCTAGCGCAGTGCTGAGGGAGTGCAGCCCTGTCAGGGAAGCCATCTTTCGGACGAGGTAATAAACCAGAGCCCCCCTGTCTTTCTTCTCAGGTGGATATGAAAGGCCACATTTGAGGAAGAGGTCATTTGACCACTGCATGTCCTGGCCAACAATATATGGGTTTAAAGATTAATCACCAGGATACTGCCGCAAGCAAACACCTCTGAGAACGTTCACTGTGGATGCTAATAAAATTAGTTGCTTTTTTAAAAATCAAAGTTCTTTTGTCTTAGAATCATATCATATCATTGATGAAATATCATATCATGGATCATCCATGTGAACAACAAAGGGTCTGTCTGTTTTCTAATTGGCCTTGTGGATATTCTGTGAAGATTGACAGGTTGGGCAGCCAATGGAGGATTTGGGGGCTGGAGCCTGGTATGTGGAAGGTCACATTATCAAATTCCACAGATAGGTGCAACCCTGCGGGGTGAGAGAGAGAGGCTGCCCTGAGGGGAACCAAAAAGGGAGTGACGCAGGCTCATGTGTCAACTTCAAGGTAGACAGCAAGGGACCACTGACCCCTGACCACCGGCAAACCCACGTGCAAGGCTAGCAAAAACAGCTCTTGTATATTCTTCATGCTTCTGCCATTCCTCCTGTCCCTCGGGAAACCCTTAGCCTTTCTGTCTTGCTGTTTTGGTCTGAATATGGGAGAGTTGTGTTTACCATCACAGCTAGTGCCTCTAGTGATAACATTGTCTAATCTTACTAGGGAGAGGCTTATCTTTCTCCCAAGGCCTCTGAAGGCAAGACAAGCCACAAATTGGTTGCTAGGTAATAATTGTGAAGGCCAAGCCAAACTCCTAATAAATGAGGTGGTAACACTGCCTCAATTTGCGTCCTGGGAATGAAGTAAACACGATTACTTCCATTCTTCACATCAAACCCATACAACATTTCAATTTGATTGTCTTAATGCACAGCACTGAAGGCCCCATGACACGTTAGGCCTGTACTGATTCTTTGAACAGCTATCAAATTTGATCACAGAACAGTACAGCACAAGAGCAGGCTCTTCGGCCCATCATCTCTGTGCTGACCATGATGCTGTTCTGAAGTAATCCCATCTGCCCGCAGAGGCCCACAGTGCACTATTCCCTGTCTATAATTTGGCCGATTCCCTGATGCTTTTCCCCCATTGTCCTGTCATTGTTCAATGCCAGGACAATGCAAGTTTAAAGTTTCTACCCTTTGAATGTTCATCGTGTTTGGATAGCAGACATTTGATTCTCCCCGTTACACTAACATTAGAAACGGTCTAGAGACCGGTCCTTCCCTCTCTCCGTGGGAGCACAAAATATTATTCGGATGCAGAGGAAAAATGTAAACAATGTAGAAAACGCAGGCATCAATTTCTGCACAGCAAGATCCCACTTGTGGCATTGTGCAAAAGACCAGAGGTGTAGGTTGATATATCTATACATATTCTTATATATATATATATATACTGTACATTGATATGTGATATATCTGAAATCGACACATAAATTCGATATATATATTGGTATACTGTACACACTTAACGTGATGACCCTCCGACAGGGCACCACTCCCGCAGCTCTGACCCTCTGACAGTGCGGCTCTCCCTCAGTACTCACCCTCCAACTGTGCGGCACTCCCTCAGTACTGACCCACTGACAGTGTGGCACTCCCGCAGTACTGACCCTCCAACAGTGTGGCACTCACTCAGTACTGACCCTCCAACAGTGCAGCACTCTCTCAGTACTGACCTTCCAACTGTGTGGCACTCCCTCAGTACTGACCCTCTGACAGTGCGGCACTCCCTCAGTACTGACCCTCCAACAGTGCAGCCCTCCCTCAGTACTGACCCTCTGACAGTGCGGCACTCCCTCAGTACTGACCCTCCAACAGTGCAGCACTCCCTCAGTACTGACCCTCAGACAGTGCCGCACTCCCTCAGTACTGACCCTCTGACAGTGCGGCACTCCCTCAGTACTGACCCTCTGACAGTGTGGCACTCCCTCAGTACTGACCCTACAACAGTGTGGCACTCCCTCAGTACTGACCCTCTGACAGTGCGGCACTCCCTCAGTACTGACCCTCCAACAGTGCGGCACTCCCTCAGTACTGACCCTCCAACAGTGCAGCACTCCCTCAGTACTGACCCTCTGACAGTGCCGCACTCCCTCAGTACTGACCCTCTGACAGTGCGGCACTCCCTCAGTACTGACCCTCTGACAGTGCGGCACTCCCTCAGTACTGACCCTCCAACAGTGTGGCACTCCCTCAGTACTGACCCTCTGACAGTGCGGCACTCCCTCAGTACTGACCCTCTGACAGTGCAGCACTCCCTCAGTACTGACCCTCTGACAGTGCGGCACTCCCTCAGTACTGACCCTCTGACAGTGCGGCACTCCCTCAGTACTGACCCTCCAACAGTGCGGCACTCCCTCAGTACTGACCCTCCAACAGTGCAGCACTCCCTCAGTACTGACCCTCTGACAGTGTGGCACTCCCTCAGTACTGACCCTCTGACAGTGCGGCACTCCCTCAGTACTGACCCTCCAACAGTGCGGCACTCCCTCAGTACTGACCCTCCAACAGTGCAGCACTCCCTCAGTACTGACCCTCTGACAGTGTGGCACTCCCTCAGTACTGACCCTCTGACAGTGCGGCACTCCCTCAGTACTGACCCTCCAACAGTGTGGCACTCCCTCAGTACTGACCCTCTGACAGTGTGGCACTCCCTCAGTACTGACCCTCTGACAGTGCGGCACTCCCTCAGTACTGACCCTCCAACAGTGCGGCACTCCCTCAGTACTGACCCTCCAACAGTGCAGCACTCCCTCAGTACTGACCCTCTGACAGTGCCGCACTCGCTCAGTACTGACCCTCTGACAGTGCGGCACTCCCTCAGTACTGACCCTCTGACAGTGAGGCACTCCCTCAGTACTGACCCTCCAACAGTGTGGCACTCCCTCAGTACTGACCCTCTGACAGTGCGGCACTCCCTCAGTACTGACCCTCTGACAGTTTGGCACTCCCTCAGTGCTGACCCTCTGACAGTGTGGCACTCCCTCAGTACTGACCCTCTGACAGTGCAGCACTCCCTCAGTACTGACCCTCTGACAGTGCAGCACTCCCTCAGTACTGACCCTCTGACTATGCGGCACTCCCTCAGTAGTGACCCTCTGACAGTGCAGCACTCCCTCAGTACTGACCCTCTGATAGCGTGGCACTCCCTCAGTACTGACCCTCTGATAGTGCAGCACTGCCTCAGTACTGACCCTCACACAATGTGGCACTCCTTCAGTAGTGACCCTCTGACAGTGTAGCACTCCCTCAGTACTGACCCTCTGACAGTGCCACACTCCCTCAGTACTGACCTTCCGACAGTGGTGCACTCCCTCAGTACTGACCCTCTGACAGTGCGGCACTCCCTCAGTACTGACCCTCCGACAGAGCGGCACTCCCTCAGTACTGACCCTCTGACAGTGCAACACTCCCTCAGTACTGACCCTCTGACATCGCAGTACTCCCTCAGTACTGTCCCTCTGACAGTGTGGCACTCCCTCAGTATTGGCCCTCCGACAGTGCGGTACTCCCTCAGTACTGACCCTCTGACAGTGCAGCACTCCCACAGTAGTGACCCTCTGACAGTGCTGCACTCCCCCAGTACTGACCCTCTGACAGTGCGGCACTCCCTCAGTACTGACCCTCTGACAGTGCGGCACTCCCTCAGTTCTGACCCTCCGACAGTTTGGCACTCCCTCAGTACTGACCCTCTGACAGTCCCGCACTCCCTCAGTACTGACCCTCTGACATCGCAGTACTCCCTCAGTACTGACCCTCTGACAGTGTGGCACTCCCTCAGTACTGACCCTCTGACAGTGTGGCACTCCCTCAGTACTGACCCTCGGACAGTGCGGCACTCCCTCAGCCTGACCCTCTGACAGTGTGGCACTCCCTCAGCCTGACCCTCTG
Organism: Chiloscyllium plagiosum; assembly: GCF_037043375.1. Taxonomy (NCBI): domain Eukaryota; kingdom Metazoa; phylum Chordata; class Chondrichthyes; order Orectolobiformes; family Hemiscylliidae; genus Chiloscyllium; species Chiloscyllium plagiosum. The sequence continues at coordinate 42,728,893 of NW_028270141.1, forward strand.
ACAGTGTGGCACTCCCTCAGTACTGACCCTCTGACAGTGTGGCACTCCCTCAGTACTGACCCTCTGACAGTGCGGCACTCCCTCAGCCTGACCCTCTGACAGTGTGGCACTCCCTCAGTACTGACCCTCTGACAGTGTGGCACTCCCTCAGCCTGACCCTCTGACAGTGCGGCACTCCCTCAGTACTGACCCTCCAACAGTGTGGCACTCCCTCAGTACTGACCCTCTGACAGTGTGGCACTCCCTCAGTACTGACCCTCTGACAGTGCGGCACTCCCTCAGTACTGACCCTCCAACAGTGCGGCACTCCCTCAGTACTGACCCTCTGACAGTGCGGCACTCCCTCAGTACTGACCCTCCAACAGTGCGGCACTCCCTCAGTACTGACCCTCCAACAGTGCAGCACTCCCTCAGTACTGACCCTCTGACAGTGCCGCACTCCCTCAGTACTGACCCTCTGACAGTGCGGCACTCCCTCAGTACTGACCCTCTGACAGTGCGGCACTCCCTCAGCCTGACCCTCTGACAGTGTGGCACTCCCTCAGTACTGACCCTCTGACAGTGTGGCACTCCCTCAGCCTGACCCTCTGACAGTGCGGCACTCCCTCAGTACTGACCCTCTGACAGTGTGGCACTCCCTCAGCCTGACCCTCTGACAGTGCGGCACTCCCTCAGTACTGACCCTCCAACAGTGTGGCACTCCCTCAGTACTGACCCTCTGACAGTGCGGCACTCCCTCAGTACTGACCCTCCAACAGTGCGGCACTCCCTCAGTACTGACCCTCCAACAGTGTGGCACTCCCTCAGTACTGACCCTCTGACAGTGCGGCACTCCCTCAGTACTGACCCTCCAACAGTGCAGCACTCCCTCAGTATTGACCCTCTGACAGTGTGGCACTCCCTCAGTACTGACCCTCTGACAGTTTGGCACTCCCTCAGTACTGACCCTCTGACAGTGTGGCACTCCCTCAGTACTGACCCTCTGACAGTTTGGCACTCCCTCAGTACTGACCCTCTGACAGTGTGGCACTCCCTCAGTACTGACCCTCTGACAGTGCAGCACTCCCTCAGTACTGACCCTCTGACAGTGTGGCACTCCCTCAGTACTGACCCTCTGACAGTGCAGCACTCCCTCAGTACTGACCCTCCAACAGTGTAGCACTCCCTCAGTACAGACCCTCTGACAGTGCGGCACTCCCTCAGTACTGACCCTCCAACAGTGCAGCACTCCCTCAGTATTGACCCTCTGACAGTGTGGCACTCCCTCAGTACTGACCCTCTGACAGTTTGGCACTCCCTCAGTACTGACCCTCTGACAGTGTGGCACTCCCTCAGTACTGACCCTCCAACAGTGCGGCACTCCCTCAGTACTGACCCTCTGACAGAGCGGCACTCCCTCAGTACTGACCCTCCAACAGTGCGGCACTCCCTCAGTACTGACCCTCCAACAGTGCAGCACTCCCTCAGTACTGACCCTCTGACAGTGCCGCACTCCCTCAGTACTGACCCTCTGACAGTGCGGCACTCCCTCAGTACTGACCCTCTGACAGTGAGGCACTCCCTCAGTACTGACCCTCCAACAGTGTGGCACTCCCTCAGTACTGACCCTCTGACAGTGCGGCACTCCCTCAGTACTGACCCTCCAACAGTGCAGCACTCCCTCAGTATTGACCCTCTGACAGTGTGGCACTCCCTCAGTACTGACCCTCTGACAGTTTGGCACTCCCTCAGTACTGACCCTCTGACAGTGTGGCACTCCCTCAGTACTGACCCTCTGACAGTGCAGCACTCCCTCAGTACTGACCCTCTGACAGTGTGGCACTCCCTCAGTACTGACCCTCTGACAGTGCGGCACTCCCTCAGTACTGACCCTCCAACAGTATAGCACTCCCTCAGTACAGACCCTCTGACAGTGCGGCACTCCCTCAGTACTGACCCTCTGACAGTTTGGCACTCCCTCAGTGCTGACCCTCTGACAGTGTGGCACTCCCTCAGTACTGACCCTCTGACAGTGCAGCACTCCCTCAGTACTGACCCTCTGACAGTGCAGCACTCCCTCAGTACTGACCCTCTGACTATGCGGCACTCCCTCAGTAGTGACCCTCTGACAGTGCAGCACTCCCTCAGTACTGACCCTCTGATAGCGTGGCACTCCCTCAGTACTGACCCTCTGATAGTGCAGCACTGCCTCAGTACTGACCCTCACACAATGTGGCACTCCTTCAGTAGTGACCCTCTGACAGTGTAGCACTCCCTCAGTACTGACCCTCTGACAGTGCCACACTCCCTCAGTACTGACCTTCCGACAGTGGTGCACACCCTCAGTACTGACCCTCTGATAGTGCGGCACTCCCTCAGTACTGACCCTCTGACAGTGCGGCACTCCCTCAGTACTGACCCTCCGACAGAGCGGCACTCCCTCAGTACTGACCCTCTGACAGTGCAACACTCCCTCAGTACTGACCCTCTGACATCGCAGTACTCCCTCAGTACTGTCCCTCTGACAGTGTGGCACTCCCTCAGTATTGGCCCTCCGACAGTGCGGTACTCCCTCAGTACTGACCCTCTGACAGTGCAGCACTCCCACAGTAGTGACCCTCTGACAGTGCTGCACTCCCCCAGTACTGACCCTCTGACAGTGCGGCACTCCCTCAGTACTGACCCTCTGACAGTGCGGCACTCCCTCAGTTCTGACCCTCCGACAGTTTGGCACTCCCTCAGTACTGACCCTCTGACAGTCCCGCACTCCCTCAGTACTGACCCTCTGACATCGCAGTACTCCCTCAGTACTGACCCTCTGACAGTGTGGCACTCCCTCAGTACTGACCCTCTGACAGTGTGGCACTCCCTCAGTACTGACCCTCGGACAGTGCGGCACTCCCTCAGCCTGACCCTCTGACAGTGTGGCACTCCCTCAGCCTGACCCTCTGACAGTGTGGCACTCCCTCAGTACTGACCCTCTGACAGTGTGGCACTCCCTCAGCCTGACCCTCTGACAGTGCGGCACTCCCTCAGCCTGACCCTCTGACAGTGTGGCATTCCTTCAATGATGCACTGCAGAATTCAGTTTTGATCATGTCGTCAAATCCTTGATTTAGGATAACAATCCCTGAAATTACATTCCACAATTGGCTGTCATGTCCCATGATTCATTTTGAGAATTTTTTGGGTGAGCTGAGCTCCCACGTGACTGTGGTGTTGTCCTGATCGTTTTATTTTGTTAAAGCTGTTCTCTGAGATCTTCTCCTGCGTTCATTATACTTCAGCGGCAACATGGACGTTATCCTGAGAAATTGTTTTCTAAACTCAAATTGAACAACATGGATTGCAGAGTAGAGATGAATTCAATGCAGCTTTCTCTTTTTGAGAATTGCCAGGCTCCACTGGGTTTCTGCTGTTTGATGTCAACATGTGACTGAGAATCGAACATGTCTGAGCAGCAATAACGAATGAAGCTGGAGATGTTTATTCTCCTCAGTCCAATGTAATACACAAACCCTTTACTTTGTGTTTGTGTGTGTCTGTCTGTGTGTCTGTGTGTCTGTGTGTCTTTGTGTGCGTGTGAGGATATGTGTGTGAGAGTGTGTGTGATGTGTGTGAACTTGTGTGTGAGAGTGTGTGTGTTAATGTGTGTGTGAAGATGTGTGTGTGAGAGAGTGTGTGCATGTTTGTGTGTGTGTGTGAACATGTGTGTGTGTGATATGTGTGTTAATGTGTGTGAACTTGTGTGTGAGAGAGTGCATGTGTTAATGTGTGTGTGAAGATGTGTGTGTGATGTGTGTGTGTGAGCGAGAGTGTGTGCATGTGTTCATGTAGGTGCACGAAAAAGCCTCCGACAGTGTTTTTGCGAACATGTGTGTGACAATGTCTGCATGTGTGTGTGTTTGTATTTGTATGTGTGTGTGAACGAGAGAAAACGTGTGTGTGAGACAGTGAGTGTGAGTGTGTGTATGTAGACAGTGAGTGGATGTGGGAAAGAATGTATTTGTGTTAGTGGGAGAGTGAGTCTATGTGCATGTGATAGTGTGTATGTGAGAGAGTGTGCATCAGTGTGAGAGAGAATGAATCTGTGTGTGAGAGAAACTGTATGTGTGAGTCGTGTGAGAGCTTGTGTGAGTGCATGTGAGAGAGTGTGTTTGTGAGTGCATGTGAGAGGGAGTGTGTGTGTCTGAGTGCATTTGAGAGATTGTGTGTGTGAGTACGTGTGAGTACAGGAGAGTGTGTGTGTGTGTATATGTGTGTGTGTGAGGGGGAGTGTGTGTGAGAACTCATATGAGAGCGTGAGCATGTCTGAGTGCATGTGAGTGAATGCGTGTGAGAGTGTGTGTTTGTGTGTGAGCGTGACAGTGACTGGGTGTTTAAGTGTGACAGTGTGTATGTAGGGGTGTGTGTGTCTCTGTGTGTGATGTTACAACTTAACTGGGCAGAGTGTGATTATGATTATGCTCCACTGTTGGACAAACCATCACAAACTGTATAAAACCCCAGTTGGATGGCTGAGATAGTCAATTTGCCTGACCAACTGCTATTCAGACCAAAATCAATTTACACCAGGCTTCATCATGATCAGAAAATATCTCTATTTATTGTAACATACAACTTTAACAAATGGCAGAGAAAATAAAGGACTTTCAATCAAGTTATAGAATCATACAACACAAAATTGGCCCTTCAGCCCATCAGCTCTGAGTTGGATTATCTACACCAATCCCAGCATTGAGATTGGCCTTCATTGTTAGGCCACTACAGGAGCTTTTAAAGAGTGTGAGATTCCCCACCTCTACTATCCCCTCGGTCAGTGCATTCCTCACACACACCCAGAGCGGCCTTCCCAGTTGGAGACATGGAGTCACCAACCAGCTGGGATTGGAAGGATACTGGTCCTCAGTGTGCCCCAACCTGGGGGTAAATGGGAACATAGATCGCGACCAGAAGGGGTGGGGTGCTGGATCTCCCCCTGCTTCAGCATTTCCCCTTGTTTATAGATCTCCCCTTGCTCCTTTACCTGCACCTGGATCTCACCTGCTCTGGAATCACCCCTGCTCTGGGATCCCTCTTGCTCAGGGATCTCCCTCTGCTCTGGGATCTCCTGGTGTCCCGGGATCTCCTCCTGCCAACTCACAGGCTTAGGCTGTAGTGAACTGGTGCCTGGTACAGAGGCTGCCTGCTGACCTCTGATTGGCCAGTAGGGGCATAAATAATGTAATTCCCAGGTGACCTTTCCCCTCAGCAGTGCGATCAATAACCAGGGGGCACCGGTTTAAGGTCAGGAGCAGGAGGTTGATGGGATTTGTGAGACAGGTTTTAGGTATCTGGAAACTCACTGTTTAAAAGGATCATAGAGGTGGTCATCCCAAAGATATTTAAGAGCTATTTAGATGAGCATTTGAAATGCAATAGCGCACAAAATTACAGACCAAGAGGTAAAAAATGGGATTAGAATAGATAATGAAAAACCAAAGAACTGCAGATGTTGGAAATCAGAAACAAAACCATAAATTGCTGGAGAAACGCAGAAGGCCCAGCAGCATTTCTGGATAGAAATGACAACATTTGATGACCAGTGTGGACCTGATAGGCTAAAGGGGCTTTCTCAGTGTTGTACAGTCTGTCCGACTGTATAAGTAGATAAAGTTGGACATTACTATTCAAGGATGTGATTCCAGCAAACAGCCCACTGGGTGATCACCATGTAATCTGTTGGAGTGTCCCTATCTGAGTGATGGGAGAGATGTTCTTGCACTGACACACATACACAAGCAGTGGATGGGGGAGGAGTATTAGATTGGCACAACAAAGGTTAGTAAAAGAGCATTGAGTACAGGAGTTCAGAGGTCATATTGTGGCTGTACTTAATATTGGTTAGGCCACTTTTGGAATACTGCATACAAGTCTGGTCTCCCTGCTATAGGCAAGATGTTGTGAAATTTGAAAGGGTTCAGAAAAGATTTACAAGGATGTTGCTAGGGTTGGAGATTTGAGCTATAGAGAGAGGCTGAAGAGACTGGAGGTATTTTCCCTGGAGATCTGCAGGCTGAGGGGTGACCTTATATAGAGGTTTAAAGACATTATAGAAGTTTATAAAATCAAATGGGGAGTGGATAGGGTCTTTTCCCTGGGCTGGGGGAGTCCATTTCTATGACTCTAAGCTAAAATATCAATGGAGCTGGGCTGGAAGTGGCTGGAGTTGATGAAGATTGCTTTCCTGTTTGTACATCCCTGCTCTTGGTGACCCCAGATCTTCAGATGAAGCTGGAAAGGCAGCCACGGTCAATGTTAGCAGTTACATAGCCTGTTCTGGTACACATCAATATCTACTGGCCTGAACAGAAATCTCATGACAAGGCTGTTTCAGGCTCTGGTTCATGCTCCGGTCTCAGTTCATTGCTAACTCGACGTGTAGCTGCATTCCGAGTGAGTGCAGTCAGCGGAGTGTTCTTCCTGTCCTGCCACCCTCCTCTTGTTATCAGGGCCAGGTAAACCTAGAGCTCAGGAGGGCAGCCCCTTCTCTGTCACACTCCCCACCCAATCCCCTGTACTACAGCGCCGTCTTGCTTTCCTCCCAGCCCTGATCCCAGCTCTCCTCCACAGGCACTCCGGTGAACAAACCACCTGGGAGCCAGGTACAACAGAGCTGCGGCTTCACGCACTGGCGAGAAATGAATGAGCTCGCCTGGTTGGTACCAACACCTAGCCCTAGCCTTCTCGAGCTAGGGAGGGTGAGGGAAAAAGGGGACACTCCTGATGGCAGCCTCTCTGGCCTTTATTGCTCTTCAGTAAGTGGTTGTGGGTGCTGCTGCTTTCCTGAACTGTTGCAGTCCACAGAAGAAGTTTCTCCTGAATCCCCTGTTGGATTCCTCAGTGAATACCTCCTCCTGAAGGTGTTGTGTCGTGATCCTTCGCCAAGAGAGGAATTGTTTTTTTTCCCCTGTATCCACTCTAACAAAACCTTTTAATGTTAAAGACCCAGATTAGGCCCCGCCTCAGCCTTTCCCCATGATAGAAGAGACCTTTCCTGATTTGTTTACCAACACATTTCTGTACCATCCTCATAAATCTGCTTCAAGCCCTGTCCAATGTCTCTGTGTCCTTTTTATATTAGAGACCAGACCATACTCGGTTCTGTAAGTGTGGTCTAACCATGAGGTTAATACAGGTCAATACAGGTTTAGTATTAACCCCCTATGCTTCAAATCTAGATACCTACAATGCTGACAGTGGGTGAAGATGGGTCTGTAGCCAGGATAGGTTGACAGAAAATAGTGAAACTGATTAACTTTGAGAAAGAAAAGCAGATCAGTCTCACCCTTGTACCTCATCATCACTACATATGGGAAAATTCAGTTCATACATAGCTGTGCATGTGTTTTAACCCTACTTCTTTATTGAAGGGAGTTTTTAGACACTGTTTATTTGTGATTGACTCTGACTATTTTCAATGTCTTGCCAATAGTGTAGCTGCACCAAAGGCAAAACTGGATAAATGTATCAGGGAGATGGGAACAGAGGCTTGTGATGGTTGATTTTATGGAGGAGGTTTGAATGGGGCACCAAGCCTGATCAGGCTGAATGGCCTTTTTCCGTGTTGTATCTGTAAGCATATGTGATCTGTGCTCAATGGTGTTGATAGTTTACAAGAGAAGTTCTCTCAGGCTCCAATGTGAGTGTGGACTTTACCTGCACATGTGCCTATGCTGGAAGCTGGGCACATGGGTGCCACGGTGGCTCAGTGGTTAGCACTGCTGCCTCACCACACCAGGGACCCAAGCTCGATTCCAGCCTTAGGCGACTGTCTGTGTGGAGCTTGCACATTCTCCATGTGTCTCCACATGGGTTTCCGTTGGGTGCTCTGGTTCCTTCCCACAGTCCAAAGATGTGCAGGTTAGGATGAATTGGCCATGCTAAATTGCCCATAGAGTTCAGGGATGTGTGGGTTTGGTGCATTAGTCAGGGGTAAATGTAGAGTAATAGGGTAGGGGAATGGGTCTGGGTGGGTTACTCTTCGGAGGGTCGGTGTGGACCTGTTGGGCCGAAGGGCCTGTTTCCGTACTGTAGGGTGTTTATGATTCTGTGATTATAGCACCAATTGCCTCTCTTGCTTGCTGACAACAAAAGGATAACAGTAAGCTGTATGGTTGAGAATGTGGTGCTGGAAAAGCACAGCAGGTCAGGCAGCATCCGAGGAGCAGGAGAATTGACGTTTCGGGTGACTTGACAGTCACCCAAGGCTGGAATCGAACCCAGGTTCCTTGCACTGTGAGGCAGCAATGCTAATCACTGAACCACCCTGCCACCCATGTACCCAGCTTCCAGCAGGTTGGACTAACACCAGACAATCTGTCACTGTTTCGTTTCACCATTTTGTTGGTATTTATGGAATCTTGCTGTGCACATGTTGGCTTCTGCATTTCCTAATATTTCAGTAGTGATTACAATGCCAACAGTATCTCATAGGCTGGTGAGGGCTTTGCCACATACACTCACAGAATCCTGTGAAAAACTCTCAGGGTCTTGCTTTCTTTCCATGGGCCCCTTAGCTAGGATTCAGTAAAAGGGAGTGAGTTCTGAAAGGGTTAAGACAATAGCTTGCCTCATGAATAAAACACACGCACACACAGTCACTTGACAACACACAAAGCTATCTTGGCAAAGGTTCAAAATGTACTGGGCAACAGAACGTTTCTGTTGAGGGAGAACTGGGTTTTGGAAAACACACTCAGTAACATTGTTCCAGCTCCTCCCCCAGCTGTGGGGCACCCTAAAAGGAATGGCTGCTGCTGGTTTGGACCATTCCCATTGGCTGGGTCGTAGTGCCCAGATGGGAGGCTCACCACAAGGCGTCTTGTCCCATTTCCCACCAACGCCCTTCCTATGTATGGCACATCTGGGCAGGCACACAACTCTGGCTTTTACCCCATCCCACGCCACTCCACCCTCCCTCAGCATCTCCCCAGTTAGGCCCCACGTTTTTGGGTCTCTCTCGGTCTCTTGTCACGCTGTCTCCTGGTATGGCGCGGGGGTGGGGGAGAGTGGGTGTTGGGTGTGTGGGGGGGGGGGAGCGCAGTAAAGGGGAGTGAGGGGAAAAGCATGGCACTCTGGCATGGTGGAGGCGTCATTTGGCTGGCAGGGGGAAGAGGGGATGGTGATGGTAGCTGGAACCAGTCTGACAGCGGCGTTGAGCTGAAATAGTTGGCACTCTGCCAAGTTCTGAGGCACTGAGCTGTCAGCTCTTGGCACTGGAAACTTGTTTCAGCTCAGTTTCCTGTTTGGTTTCCCAGCAGACCCCCCCCCCCACCCCCCACCACCGTTCCCCTCCCCCAACACCCCCCCCCCCCCCCCCTTCTCTTGGCTGTTTGCCATCCCCCCTCTGGGACCTCAAACAGCACCAGCACAGGAAAGACCTGTTTTTTCCTCCCTCGCTCTCTCTCTTTGCAAACATGTCAATTACATCACCTCTACAGAGGCCATTTGCTGGGAGATTCAATTAGAAACAGGCTCCAGGCTGCTTTTGACGCTGCAAAATAACAATTCCCTCAACTCCTTCCTTTTAGGTGGAGACTGAGAAATGATGAACTGAAGTGGGGCTGTATTTGGGAGAGTGGGAGTTGTGGTTATATTATTGGGCTATAATTCAGCTACAGCCACACTTTAAATCCTCGTACTGGGCTAGGCTACCTAAAATATGCAGAAATAGTCATAGAAACTAAAATTACTGGTGTTGGTGAAGGTGTCACAGCCATAAAAGCTCAATAGCTTCACCAGTGTCCGAAGCAAAATACTGTTAAATTGCTAAAGAAGCTCAGCATTGTGGAGAGAGTCCAATATGATTTTTCTTTAGAACTGTCAACAGCATGGAACAGTGCTGCTCACTGCTACCCTTTCAGGAAAGAACAGTCAAACAGCAAGGTGCATTTCAATAGCACCTTTCATCACAACTGTTCATCGAGGTCATGCTCCACTCCATTCCAAGGTGCTTTCAGAAACATTCAGGAATTGCTGAGGTAGCGTTTGTAGTTACACAGAGCCAGGAGAATCAGCAAGGATCGAACATGGGCCCCTTACAGCGTGGTCCCCTGCCAAACCTCTTTGACCCAGTCAGCCATAAAGGTAATGCTGAGATTTGGTCACTGTTGGAAAATTGCTCCCAATGGTCCGACACTATCCAGATGGTATCCTTCCACCTGTCCCAGATGGGAATGGGTTTTCTGATCCAATCCCAGTCGCTAATGCAGTTAAACAGGGCTGCATGATGGCATAAAGTCTCTTCAGCGTGTTGTTTTGTAGGATCGACATCACAGAATAGATGGCAGTCAGTTATCACATGGACAGGAAGCTGCTCGATATAAGATGACCCCTTGCAAAGACCAAAGTCTCCAAGGACATACCTTGCAACTTCCTTTTTACAGTTGAATGTGCACGAGCTGCCAATTCAGAGCTGGGGATTGCAACATATCATGGACCTCTCTTGCAATACGACAACTTTGCCTTTAAAATGGACACAAAGTTAGCAGATGTGATGTGCCAGTCAGCTCCTGAAAGCCCTATCTTCAAGGCCATGGTTTCAGTACATGACCACAACCTGCCACTAATGGATAAGTCTGCCATCTTGGCTGCGCACTCCCTTGAGCTGCCTATACCGTCGACAAGACAAGAATTTACAAAGCCTTTGGCAAAGAAAGATAAGCATACCTACGAAACTGAAAGTCCGTAGCCAAAATGCCTGACATTCACTCACCAGAGCAAATCCTCTATAAACAGCATGAGTCCGTTATGCACTCTCACAACAGCCAAAGGAAGGGCTGCAGGGACATTCTAGAAACTTCATTTGCATGGCTTCATGCCAACTTTGAGTCTGATGCAACAACATGTAAAAACAGTGAAGTGTGTATCGAGGAGGAGAATTCCTCAACCATTCACTCATTCATCATCGAATCATTTGCGGTATCCTATTGGTAGCAGATTGGCTTCAGCAGTGCCCAAAAGAGCCAAACAAATCCCACACATGATAAACACGATGATCTTCAGCTTGAAGGATGACAAAGATTTGGTACTTTTTCACATAGATGTATGTTAGGATACAGGGAAAGGGAATGGCCTCGTGGTTTTATTGCTGGACTGTTAATCCAGAGACCCAGGAAAATGTTCCGTGGACTTGGGTTCGAATTCTGCCATGACACATGGTGGAATTTGAATTCAATTCAATAAAATCTGGAATGATGACCATGAATCGATTGTTGGAAAACCCAATCTGGTTCACTACTGTCCTTTAGGGAAGGAAACTGCCATCCTGACCTGGTCTGGCCTACATATGACTCCTGACCCACAGCAATTTGGTTGGCTCTCAACTGCACCTGGGCAATGAGGGATGGGTAATAAATGTTGGCTTAGCCAGCTGCGTCCTCATCCCATGAATGAAGGAAAAAAAAGACAGTGATCATAATGTTAGCCAAGGAGATTCGAGGGGTCCATTAGTGGGGGCCGAATGTGGAGTGGTTTATAGTGGGAAATTGCTGTCTACTGTGCTGCCTTACCTAGTCTGGGTGTTGATGTGACTCCAGACCCACCCTGACAATGGCAAGGTCTCACAATGGCTCAAGAGAAGGTTTCAACTAACTACCTTCTCATGGTAACTAAAGGGACAATTGAGCCTAAAGTATTATTAAATAGGAGGTGAAGCTTATGAAAGGGGCTGTTCCCTCTTGCAGACTTCACCTGGAGAACTGCCCCTTCATATGCTTTCCTCGCGAAAACGCAGAGTTTAGAAAAAAAAACGGATTTGGCAGAAGAACAACTGAATAAACAAAAGCCAAGCTCCCAAGTGCAGGGTGTGCAAGGGAGGCCAGAGCTTAGGGTAAGTCTAGCATTCCAACTTCCTGCTCCACTGCTCCAGCAGCTCAATCACTTGGGAGCAAACATTCTGAAACTCCATTACAGATGTGGTTTGAGTTTTCAGAAACAGGAGTTGGACGATCTGTCAGACCCTGGGTGGTGTCCAAAAGGGAAGGAATTAGAGCAGGGTGTACAACAGGCCTGCTCTGAACCACTGCCAGCTGTCAGTGCTAAAGCTGGACAAAGACAAGAAAACCTTTCCAGTGCCTCTCTTCTTGTGTAGAATCTGTGTAGTGCTCTGTGGAGGTGGATAAACCTTCGTTAAAAATGTCACTCAGAAAATGTGCATTCGACACAGTGCTACCCCACAACTTAACCATTTAACATCAGTTACAATTCTAAGCTTTCACATGGATCATTACAGAATATTTCTTTCTTAAATCCTCCTTTCAGAAGATGTTCAGGAAAGTTGATTACCAGTAAGATACAATTTGTGTATTTTTCACCAAATATAAGGATAAGGGGTAAGCCATTCAAGACCGGGGGATGAGGAAGGATTTCCTCCCTCAGAGAGTTGTGAACCTGTGGAATTCTCTCCCACAGGAAGCTGTTGGGGCCAATTCATTAGATATATTCAAGAGGGAGCTGGATGTGGCCTTTTCAGCTAAAGGGATCAAGGGGTTTGGAGAGAAAGTGGGAGTGGAATACTGAGATCACCCGTGATCATACTGAATGGTGGTGCAGCTCCTCCCACACCTATTTTCTACGCTTCTATCTTTTCTAATGTACTGAACTTTTGAGCTCAACTAATTTTATTCCCATCTTGTCCAGGAGTAACGTAGCATGAACAGCCAAGGTATTGAGACTGGCTCTAATGCAACGAGGGGTATGTCGGCTTCCAAGAGATCAATTGTGTTAGGGGATTCTGTAGTCTGAGGTACAGACAGATGTTTCTGTGGCCAGCAGCGAAAAATCAGAATGGTGTGTTGTTTCCCTGGTGCCAGGATCAAGGGTGTCTCAGAGAGGCTGCAGAATGTTCTCCAGGGGGGAGAGGGGCCAGTAGGAGGTCATTGTCCACACTGGAACCAACCACATTGGAAGGGAAAGGGTTGAGACTCTGAAGGAAGATTACAGAGAGTTAGGCAGAAATTTAAAAAGGAGGTCCTCAAGGGTAGTAATATCTGGATTACTCCCAATGCTGCGAGCTAGTGAGGGCAGGAATAGGAGGATAGAGCAGATGAATGCATGGCTGAGGAGCTGGTGTATGGGAGAAGGATTCACATTTTTGGATCATTGGAGTCTCTTTTGGGGTAGAAGTGACCTGTACAAGAAGTACGGATTGCACCTAAATTGGAAGGGGACTAATATACTGGCAGAGAAATTTGCTAGAACTGCTTCCGAGGATTTAAACTAATAAGGTGGTGGGGGTGGGACCCAGGGAGATAGTGAGGAAAGAGATCGATCTGAGATGGGTACAGCTGAGAACAGAAGTGAGTCAGGGACAAGGTAGGACAAATAAATTAAACTGCATTTATTTCAATTCAAGGGGCCTAACAGGGAAGGCAGATGAACTCCTGGCATGATTAGGAACATGAGACTGAGATATCATAGCAATTACAGAAATATGGCTCAGGGATGGGCAGGACTGCCAGCTTAATGTTCCAGGATACAAATGCTACAGGAAAGATAGAAAGGGAGGCAAGAGAGGAGGGGGAGCGGCATTTTTGATAAGGGGTAGCATTACAGCTGTGCTGAGGGAGGATATTCCCGGAAATACATCTAGGGAAGTTATTTGGGTGGAACTGAGAAATAAGAAAGGGATGATCACCTTATTGGGATTGTATTATAGACCCCCCAATAGTCAGAGGGAAATTGAGAAACAAACTTGTAAGGTGATCTCAGCTATCTGTAAGAATAATAGGGTGGTTATGGTAGGGGTTTTTGACTTTCCAAACAAACTGGGACTGCCACAGTATTAAAGGTTTAGATGGAGAGGAATTTCTTAAGTGTGTACAAGACAATTTTTTGATTCAGTATGTGGATGTACCTACTAGAGAAGGTGCAAAACTTGACCTACTCTTGGGAAATAAGGCAGGGCAGGTGACTGAGGTGTCAGTGGGGGAGCATTTTGGGGCCAGTGACCATAATTCTATTAATTTTAAAATAGTGATGGAAAAGGATAGACCAGATCTAAAAGTTGAAGGAGAAAGGCCAATTTTGATGGTATTCGGCAAGAACTTTCGAAAGCTGATTGGAGGCAGATGTTCACAGGTAAAGGGACGGCTGGAAAATGGAAAGCCTTCAGAAATGAGATAACAAGAATCCAGAGAAAGTATATTCCTGTCAGGGTGAAAGGGAAGGCTGGTAGGTATAGGGAATGCTGGATGACTAAAGAAAATTGAAGGTTTGGTTAAGAAAAAGAAGGAAGCATATGTCAGGTATAGACAGGATAGATCGAGTGAATCCTTAGAAGAGAGTTTTGCCCTCCTGATTTCCCTCTTAAGTGTACTCCTACTTCCTACAGAGAGTTAGGCAGAAATTTAAAAAGGAGGTCCTCAAGGGTAGTAATATCTGGATTACTCCCAGTGCTACGAGCTAGTGAGGGCAGGAATAGGAGGATAGAGCAGATGAATACATGGCTGAGGAGCTGGTGTATAGATTAGATTATAGATTACTTACAGTGTGGAAACAGGCCCTTCGGCCCAACAAGTCTACACCGACCCGCCGAAACGCAACTCACCCAGACCCATTCCCCTACATTTACCCCTTCACCTAACACTACAGGCAATTTAGCAAGGCCAATTCACCTAACCTATGGGAGAAGGATTCACATTTTTGAATCATTGGAATCTCGTTTGGGGTAGAAGTGACCTGTACAAATTTCCCTGCAAAACGGGGACATGAGATAGCTTTGGCAAATAGAATTAAGGAGAATCCAAAGGGTTTTTACAAATATATTAAGGACAAAAGGGTAACTAGGGAGAGAATAGGACCCCTGAAAGATCAGCAAGGCAGCCTTTGTGTGGAGCCACAGAAAATGGGGGAGATACTAAATGAATATTTTGCATCAGTATTTACTGTGGAAAAGGATATGGAAGATATAGATTGTAGGGAAATAGATGGTGACATCTTGCAAAATGTCCAGATTACAGAGGAGGAAGTGCTGGATGTCTTGAAATGGGTAAAGGTGGATAAATCCCCAGGACCTGATCAGGTTTACCCGAGGACTCTGTGGGAAGCTAGAGAAGTGATTGCTGGGCCTCTTGCTGAGATATTTGTATCATCGATAGTCACAGGTGAGGTGCCAGAAGACTGGAGGTTGGCTAACTTGGTGCCATTATTTAAGAAGGGTGGTAAGGACAAGCCAGGGAACTATAGACCAGTGAGCCTGACGTCGGTGGTGGGCAAGTTGTTGGAGGGAATCCTGAGGGACAGGATACACATGTATTTGGAAAGGCAAGGACTGATTAGGGATAGTCAGCATGGCTTTGTGCGTGGGAAATCATGTCTCACAAACTTGACTGAGTTTTTTGAAGAAGTAACAAAGAGGATTGATGAGGGCAGAGCAGTAGATGTGATCTATATGGACTTCAGTAAGGCGTTCGATAAGGCTCCCCATGGGAGATTGATTATCAAGGTTAGATCTCATGGAATACAGGGAGAACTAGCCATTTGAATACAGAACTAGGTCAAAGGTAGAAGACAGAGGGTGGTGGTGGAGGGTTGTTTTTCAGACTGGAGGCCTATGACCAGTGGAGTGCCACAAGGATCGGTGCTAGGCCCTCTACTTTTTGTCATTTACCTAAATGATTTGGATGCGAGCATAAGAGGTACAGTTAGTAAGTTTGCAGATGACACCAAAATTGGAGGTATAGTGGATAGCGAAGAGGGTTACCTTAGATTACAATGGGCTATTGATCAGATGGGCCAATGGGCTGAGAAGTGGCCGATGGAGTTTAATTCAGATAAACGCGAGGTGCTGCATTTTGGGAAAGCAAATCTTAGCAGGACTTATACACTTAATGGTAAGCTCCTAGGGAGTGTTGCTGAACAAAGAGACCTTGGAGTGCAGGTTCATAGCTCCTTGAAAGTGGAGTCGCAGGTAGATAGGATAGTGAAGGCAGCGTTTGGTATGCTTTCCTTTATTGGTCAGAGTATTGAGTACAGGAGTTGGGAGATCATGTTGCGGCTGTACAGGACATTGGTTAGGCCACTGTTGGAATATTGTGTGCAATTCTGGTCTCCTTCCTATCGGAAAGATGATGTGAATCTTGAAAGGATTCAGAAAAGATTTACAAGGATGTTGCCAGGGTTGGAGGATCTGAGCTACAGGGAGAGGCTGAACAGGCTGGGGCTGTTTTCCCTGGAGCATCGGAGGCTGAGGGGTGACCTTATAGAGGTTTACAAAATTATGAGGGGAATGGATAGGATAAATAGACAAAGTCTTTTCCCTGTGATTGGGGAGTCCAGAACTAGAGGGCATAGGTTTAGGGTGAGAGGGGAAAGATATAAAAGAGACCTGAGGGGCAACTTTTTCACACAGAGGGTGATGGGTATGGAATGGGCTGCCAGAGGATGTGGTGGAGGCTGGTACAATTGTAACATTTAAGAGGCATTTAGATGGATATATGAATAGGAAGGGTTTGGAGGGATATGGGCCGGGTGCTGGCAGGTGGGACTAGATTGGGTTGGGATATCTGGTCGGCATGGACGGGTTGGACCAAAGGGTCTGTTTCCATGCTGTACATCTCTATGACTCTATGAGTACAGTGAGTCCATAAGCCATCTTTTTGCCCTTCATACTCAGGTGTGGCTGCTGTGTGTTTTGAACTCTCAGTGAGATCATTCTGGTATTTGTGTGGGAGTGTGCAATGGGTAATAATGAGCTGAGAGCCATTTTCCAGCTCTCTCTATGGAGCAGTGCACTGTCTGCTTGCTTGTACAAAGTGCAGCCTGACCCTGTTGTGTGGTCACTCCTTCCCAACTTGAGTGCTGCCCATTAGTGATAGTCATGGTCCCACTCACTTTGAAAATATATCAGACATCAGTTTGAATTGAGAATAAAAACAAAGAAATGCTGATTTCCTCATTAATCTAAACAGAAAGTAGAGGCAAACATTAGATTCCTGAGTCAGATCTAATGTGATAAACAATAAATTTTATTCTTTTTGTCTGTTGCGGAGATCAGTGACTGAATGGGTGCTTATGTACTTTCAATAAAAGAATAACAGAAGTTTCAGACTCACAAAAGAAAAACCCAAATGATGTTATTTGCTGTGCAAGAAATTATTTGAAATGTTGTTGTTGCAAATAATAGAAAGAAAGATTCAACCCTTTTACCCCCAAAACAACCTTACAGACACTCAACCCCAGTGAAAGGTCTCTGTCTCTGTGCTAAAATGTTTTGTTCCAATGACATGTCTATAATCGGTTTCTTCTCAGAACATTTCTGGGTTCATATGATGCTTTGTTTTTGGTTAATGCCTCTTCCTGACAGCCGTAAACAAGCTGCTAATTCAGCGTACCTACTTCTGAACTTATGTTCTTTAAACTTCAATAGCCTTGTGGGATGTCTTCCTTTCTGACATCTCAACAGTCTTCTGTCTTTGGAGCTCTTCTCTTACCATCAGGACTCCTTTATAGCCCAGACTGCTTTGAGACTTTTAATAACAGCACTGCTACAGCTAGGAACCTCTTCTCTCTAAATGAACTTAAATTACTTGATTTCTTCTGGACTGTTCTGATGTTCTATGTTTCTGAACTCATGGTGCTTGGCAACAGCAATATTTTCCCTCTTTTTTTCCTAATGCACTGAACTGTTCACCTCAAGGGTATAAAGCCCTCATTTAAATACATGCAAACAAAACAAGTCTCATCCACTCCAGTACCATTCATAAAACTAAGTGAAACTAAAAACTATGTTTTCCTTTTCATAAAACACAAAATAAATAAATAAATTTAACTTAAAACTATATACAGTATTGTCCTTCTATTTTAGAACCCAAACTCTCAAATAATGAACCTTCATCACAATTTGTGTGCATATTTTTCTGTATGTAACAATATGTCTGTGTATTTCCAAGAATGTACATTTGTGAGCATGTGTTTGTAACTGTATACATTTGTCTGTACATTTGTGAGTTTGCATGTGTGTATATCTGTATTTATATTTCTGAATTCGTATATATATTTCTGAGATTGAGTATATACTTCTGAGTATCTGTGTACTTTTCTGATTGTGTGTATATTTCTGAACGTAGTTATGCATATATTTCTGAGTCTGTGTTTATTTCTGAGTGTGTGCGCACATTTCGGAGTTTTTTCATTTCAGTGTATAATTCTGAACGTGACTATATTTTGGAGCACGTGTATATATTTATGATTGTGCATATATTTCTGAGTGTGTATAGTTATGAGTGTTTGTGTATACTTCTGTGAAGTGTATTTTTCTAAGTGTGTATAGGTATATTTCTGAGTGTGTGTGTATTTCTAAAGGTGCATGTATAGTTCTGAGAGCGTTTTTGTGTATATTGCTGAGAGAGCATATATTTCCGAGTGTGTGTGTGTCTATTTCTGTGTGTATATATACATCTCTTTACGTGTTTATTTCTGTGTGTGCATATTTCAGAACGTGTGTGTATAGTTTGAGGTGTGTATGTATATTTCAGACTGCATGTGTATATTTCAGCGTGTCATGATTTGAAGATGCCGATGTTGGACTGGGGTATACAAAGTTAAAAATCACAACAAATTACACATGAAGGAAGTGAAACTATCACTGTATTCTAACAGATGAAAGGCTTAACAGACAATCAATTTTTCAATGTATAATTTCAGTTCCATCACACTGTAAATTTTTGCTATAAATTCTGTGTGCTAGGATTGAGCTCTCCACTATCACCTGATGAAGGAGCGTCGCTCCGAAAGCTAGTGTGCTTCCAATTAAACCTGTTCGACTATAATCTGGTATTGTGTGATTTTTAATTTCAGGGTGTGTTTGTGCATATTTTGGTGGGTATGCATATTTCAGAGTGTGTGTGTATATTTCACTGTATATGTATATGTCAGCGTGCGTGTACATATTTCAGAGTGTGTGTGTATGATTAGATTATCGACAGTGTGGAAACAGGCCCTTCGGCCCAATAAGTCCACACCGACCCTCCAAAGAGTAACCCACCCAGACCCATTTCCCTCTGGCTAATGCACCTGACACTATGGGGCAATTTAGCATGGCCAATTCACCTGACCTGCACATCGTTGGACTGTGGGAGGAAACTGGAGCACCCGGAGGAAACCCATGCAGACATGGGGACCCACACAGACAGTTGCCCAAGGCTGGAATTGAACCTGGGACCCTGGCGCTGCGAGGCAGCAGTGCTAACCACTGAGCCACCGTGCCGCCCCTGATTTAAGAGCGTAAACGCAGTCCCCTACTACCACAAATGTTGTAGTCGGGTACCCCACATTTGGGAACATCGCAGGCGTCAGCACACCTGAAGTGCAATGGGATAGCCTGGTCCTGGGAGAACCACCTTATTGATCATGGTATCTCCCCTGCCAGGTAAGTATTATTCAGTGTATATGTATATTTCAGAGCACGTGTGCATATTTTGGATTGTGTGTGTATATATTTTGATGTATATGTATATTTCAGAGCACGTGTGCATATTTTGGATTGTGTGTGTATATATTTTGATGTGTATGTATATTTCAGAGCACGTGTGCACATTTTGGAGTGTGTGTATATTTTTCGATCTGTATGTGTTTTTCAGAGTGCGTGTGCATATTTCAGAGTCTGTGTATTTTTCATGTGCATGAATATTTCAGAGTGTGTGTGTTTATTTCAGTGTATATGCATATTTCAGAGTGTGTGCATATTTTGGAGTGCGTGTATATTTTGGTGTATATGTATATTTCAAAGTGTGTGTGCCTATTTTGGATTGTATGTGTATATTTTGGTGTATGTGTATATTTTGGAGTGTGCGTGTATACTTCAGAGTATGTGTATATTTCTGCGTGTGTGTGCTTTTTTGGAGTGTGTGTATATATTTTGGTATGTATGTATATTTCAGAGTGCATGGGCATATTCTGGCGTACGTGTATATTTATGAGTGTATGTGCATACATCAGTATATTTTGGAGTGTGTGTATACTTCAAAGTATGTGTATACTTCAGAGTGCATGTGCATATTTCAGTGTTAATGTATATTTTGGAGTGTGTGTGTATATTTTGGTGTGTATGTATATTTCTGAGTGCGTGTGCACATTTTGGTGTATGTGTATATTTTACAGTGGGTGTATCCTTCAGATTATGTGTATATTTCTGAGTGCGTGTGCATATTTCAGTGTATGTGTATATTTTGGAGTGTGTGTGTCCTTCAGGGTATGTGCATATTTCAGAGTGTGTGTGCATAATTTGGTATATGTGTATATTTGCAGTGTGTGTATCCTTCAGAGTATGTGTATATTTCTGAGTGCATGTGCATATTTCGGTGTATGCATTTCTTCTAGGACAATGTGAGTGAGTTCTTAGGAGGAGCTTTGAGGCAGCAGTGCCAGTATCTTCTGCCTCCTCCTGTTTTTTTTATCTGGAGGCAGATTGTATATATCCAGCCACCTGCTAGCAGTGGTCGGGAGCTATTTGAATGTGTTAATGATTCAGTGATCAGCCACTTTATCAGGAGATTGAAACTTTCCCAGTATTGCCCAGCAGTGTCTGGAAGTCATCAACTCCCAGGAGCTAAGTGGACAACAGAACCTGGTCAGAGTGTCAGGAAAGTGACACACAATCTGAATATTAAATAGGGGATCAGCAAGGCCAATCTCATTGACTGCAGGGGGAGGGATGTCATTGCTTGAAGGGAGGGAAGAAATAATGAGCCAGCCCTTCGATCCTACCGCACAGCCTTTTCTCTCGGCCACTGTGTTGACCATTCCCTTCCAGTTCCCACAGTGTGGACACTGTCAGAGTTACAAACAGCCCTAGCAACAACTTGCACTGAATCACTATCCCAGCTGTGGCCTCGAAATGGACAGCAAACCTGAGGACAGGTACCTGGATGCCATAAGATATTTGAAATGGCACTTGTACCTCTCTCCCCTTTGGGATACTGACCCCAAAATAAAGCAGCCACATCAGTTAGAAATGACCCGAGAACATACAGCTCTGCTGTCTCTGTGTAGGGTCTCCCAGTCTGTCTGTTGGTTGTTGGGTTTTATCTGGGACAGAGTGTCTGTGTCTGGGACAGTGTGTCTCCGTCTGTGACAGTGTGTCAGTGTCTGGGACAGTGTCTCAGTGTCTGGGACACTATGTCTGTGTCTACGACAGTGTGTCAATGTCTGGGACAGTGTGTCTGGGGCAGTGTGTCAGTGTCTCGGACAGTGTGTCTCTGTCTGCGACAGTGTGTCAGTGTCTGCGACAATATGCCTGTGTCTGGGACAGAGTGTCTGTCTGGGACAGTGTGTCAGAGTCTGCGACAGTGTGTCAGTGTCTGGGACAGAGTGTCTGTCTGGGACAGTGTGTCAGTGTCTGCGACAGTGTGTCAGTGTCTGCGACAGTGTGTCTGTGTCTGGGACAGTGTGTCTCCATCTGTGACAGTGTGTCAGTGTCTGGGACAGAGTGTCAGTGTCTGAGACAGTGTCTGTGTCTGGGACAGTGTGTCTCCATCTGCGACAGTGTGTCAGTGTCTGGGACAGAGTGTCAGTGTCTGGGACTGTGTGTCAGTGTCTGGGACAGAGTGTCTGTGTCTGGGACATTGTGTCTCCATCTGCGACAGTGTGTCAGTGTCTGGGACAGAGTGTCAGTGTCTGGGACAGTGCGTCTGTGTCTGGGACAGAGTGTCTGTGTCTGGGACAGTGTGTCAGTGTCTGGGACAGAGTGTCAGTGTCTGGGACAGTGTGTCTGTGTCTGGGACAGTGTGTCTCCATCTGCGACAGTGTGTCAGTGTCTGGGACAGTGTGTCAGTATCTGGGACAGTGTGTCAGTGTCTGGGGACAGTGTGTCAGTGTCTGGGACAGTGTGTCTGTGTCTGGGACAGTGTGTCTCCGTCTGCGACAGTGTGTCTGGGTCTGTGACAGTGTGTCTGTGTCTGGGGACAGTGTGTCAGTCTCTGGGACAGTGTGTCTCCGTCTGCGATAGTGTGTCAGTGTCTGGGACAGTGTGTCTGTGTCTGGGACAGTGTGTCTCCATCTGCGACAGTGTGTCTGTGTCTGGGACAGTGTGTCTGTGTCTGGGACAGTGTGTCTCCATCTGCGACAGTGTGTCTGCGTCTGGGACAGTGTGTCTCTATCTGCGACTGGTGTGTCAGTGTCTGGGACAGTGTGTCTGTGTCTGGGACAGTGTGTCTCCGTCTGCGACAGTGTGTCTGTGTCTGGGACAGTGTGTCTCCGTCTGCGACAGTGTGTCTGTGTCTGGGACAGTGTGTCAGTGTCTGGGACAGAGCGTCTGTGTCCGGGACAGTGTGTCTCCGTCTGCGACAGTGTGTCAGTGTCTGGGACAGTGTGTCTGTGTCTGGGACAGTGTCTCAGTGTCTGGGACAGTGTGTCTGTGTCTGAGACAGTGTGTCAGTATCTGGGACAGTGTGTCTGTGTCTGGGACAGTGTGTCAGTGTCTGGGACAGTGTGTCTCCGTCTGCGACAGTGTGTCTGGGTCTGTGACAGTGTGTCTGTGTCTGGGGACAGTGTGTCAGTCTCTGGGACAGTGTGTCTCCGTCTGCGATAGTGTGTCAGTGTCTGGGACAGTGTGTCTGTGTCTGGGACAGTGTGTCTCCATCTGCGACAGTGTGTCTGTGTCTGGGACAGTGTGTCTGTGTCTGGGACAGTGTGTCTCCATCTGCGACAGTGTGTCTGTGTCTGGGACAGTGTGTCTCTATCTGCGACTGGTGTGTCAGTGTCTGGGACAGTGTGTCTGTGTCTGGGACAGTGTGTCTCCGTCTGCGACAGTGTGTCTGTGTCTGGGACAGTGTGTCTCCGTCTGCGACAGTGTGTCTGTGTCTGGGACAGTGTGTCAGTGTCTGGGACAGAGCGTCTGTGTCCGGGACAGTGTGTCTCCGTCTGCGACAGTGTGTCAGTGTCTGGGACAGTGTGTCTGTGTCTGGGACAGTGTCTCAGTGTCTGGGACAGTGTGTCTGTGTCTGAGACAGTGTGTCAGTATCTGGGACAGTGTGTCTGTGTCTGGGACAGTGTGTCAGTGTCTGGGACAGTGTGTCTCCGTCTGCGACTGTGAGTTAGTGTCTGGGACAGTGTGTCTGTGTCTGGGGACAGTGTGTCAGTGTCTGGGACAGTGTGTCTCCGTCTGCGACTGTGAGTCAGTGTCTGGGACAGTGTGTCAATGTCTGGGACAGTGTGTCTGTGTCTCGGACAGTATGTCTCCGTCTGTGACAGTGTCTGTGTCTGTGACAGTGTGTCTGTGTCTGGGACAGTGTGTCTGTGTCTACGACAGTGTGTCTCTGTCTGTGACATTGTGTTAGTGTCGGGGATACTGTGTCTCTGTCTGGGACAGTGTGTCTGTCTGGGATAGTGTGTCAGTGTCTGGGACAGTGTGTCTGTCTGGGAGAGTGTGTCAGTGTCTGGGACACTATGTCTGTGTCTACAACAGTGTGTCAGTGTCCGGGACAGTGTGTCAGTGTCTGGGACAGTGTGTCTGTCTGGGACAGTGTGTCAGTGTCTGGGACACTATGTCTGTGTCTAGGACAGTGTGTCAGTGTCTGGGACAGTGTGTCAGTGTCAGGGACACTGTGTCTCTGTCTGGAACAGTGTGTCTGTCTGGGACAGTGTGTCAGTGTCTGGGACACTATGTCTGTGTCTATGACAGTGTGTCAGTGTCTGTGACATTGTGTCAGTGTCGGGGACACTGTGTCTCTGTCTGGGACAGTGTGTCTGTGTCTACGACAGTGTGTCTGTCTGCGACAGTGTGTCAGTGTCTCGGACAGAGTGTCTCCGTCTGCGACAGTGTGTCAATGTCTGGGACAGTGTGTCTGTGTCTCTTGACAGTATGTCTCCGTCTGTGACAGTGTCTGTGTCTGTGACAGTGTGTCTGTGTCTGGGACAGTGTGTCTGTGTCTACGACAGTGTGTCTCTGTCTGTGACATTGTGTTAGTGTCGGGGATACTGTGTCTCTGTCTGGGACAGTGTGTCTGTCTGGGATAGTGTGTCAGTGTCTGGGACAGTGTGTCTGTCTGGGAGAGTGTGTCAGTGTCTGGGACACTATGTCTGTGTCTACGACAGTGTGTCAGTGTCCGGGACAGTGTGTCAGTGTCTGGGACAGTGTGTCTGTCTGGGACAGTGTGTCAGTGTCTGGGACACTATGTCTGTGTCTACGACAGTGTGTCAGTGTCTGGGACAGTGTGTCAGTGTCAGGGACACTGTGTCTCTGTCTGGAACAGTGTGTCTGTCTGGGACAGTGTGTCAGTGTCTGGGACACTATGTCTGTGTCTATGACAGTGTGTCAGTGTCTGTGACATTGTGTCAGTGTCGGGGACACTGTGTCTCTGTCTGGGACAGTGTGTCTGTGTCTACGACAGTGTGTCTGTCTGCGACAGTGTGTCAGTGTCTCGGACAGAGTGTCTCCGTCTGCGACAGTGTGTCAATGTCTGGGACAGTGTGTCTGTGTCTCTTGACAGTATGTCTCCGTCTGTGACAGTGTCTGTGTCTGTGACAGTGTGTCTGTGTCTGGGACAGTGTGTCTGTGTCTACGACAGTGTGTCTCTGTCTGTGACATTGTGTTAGTGTCGGGGTCACTGTGTCTCTGTCTGGGACAGTGTGTCTGTCTGGGATAGTGTGTCAGTGTCTGGGACAGTGTGTCTGTCTGGGAGAGTGTGTTAGTGTCTGGGACACTATGTCTGTGTCTACGACAGTGTGTCAGTGTCCGGGACAGTGTGTCAGTGTCTGGGACAGTGTGTCTGTCTGGGACAGTGTGTCAGTGTCTGGGACACTATGTCTGTGTCTACGACAGTGTGTCAGTGTCTGGGACAGTGTGTCAGTGTCAGGGACACTGTGTCTCTGTCTGGAACAGTGTGTCTGTCTGGGACAGTGTGTCAGTGTCTGGGACACTATGTCTGTGTCTATGACAGTGTGTCAGTGTCTGTGACATTGTGTCAGTGTCGGGGACACTGTGTCTCTGTCTGGGACAGTGTGTCAGTGTCTGGGACATTGTGTCAGTGTCGGGGACACTGTGTCTCTGTCTGGGACAGTGTGTCTGCCTGGGACAGTGTGTCAGTGTCTGGGACACTATGTCTGTGTCTACAACAGTGTGTCAGTGTCTGCGACACAGTGTCTCCGTCAGGGACAGTGTGTCTCTGTCTGTGACAATGTGTCTCTGTCTGGGACCGTGTGTCAGTGTCTGGGACAGTGTGTCTCCGTCTGGGACAGTGTGTTTCCGTCTGCGACAGTGTGTCTGTGTCGAGGACAATGCGTCTGGGACAGTGTGTCTGTGTCTGGGACAGTGTGTCAGTAACTGAGACAGTGTCAGTATCTGGGACAGTGTGTCTGTGTCTTGGACAGGGTGTCGGCATCTGGGACAGTGTGACTGTGTCTGCGACTGTGTGTCAGTGCCGGGACACGGTGTCTCTGTCTGGGACAGTGTGTCTGTGTCTGGGACAGTGTGTCAGTGCCCGGAACATGGTGTCTCTGTCTGGGACAGTGTATCTGTGTCTGGGACAGTGTGTCTCTGTCTGAGGCAGTGTGTCAGTGTCTGGGACAGAGTGTCTGTGTCTGGGACAGAGTGTCGGTGTCTGGGGCAGAATGTGTCTGTGTCTGGGGCAAAGTGTCAGTGTCTGGGACAGAGTGTCGGTGTCTGGGACAGTGTGTCTGTGTCTGGGACAGTGTGTCTGTGTTTGGGACAGTGTGTCTGTGTCTGGGACAGTGTGTTTGTGTTTGGGACAGTGTGTCTGTGTCTGGGACAGTGTGTCTGTGTTTGGGACAGTGTGTCTGTATCTAGGACAGTGTGTCAGTGTCCGTGACAGCTTGTCAGTGTCTGAGACAGTGTGTCTCTGTCTGGGACAGTGTGTCTGTCTAGGACAGTGTGTCTGTGTCTGAGACAGTGTGTCTGTGTTTGGGACAGTGTGTCTGTGTCTGGGACAGTGTGTCTCCATCTGCGACAGTGTGTCAGTGTCTGGGACAGAATGTCTGTGTCTGGGACAGTGTGTCAGTGTCTGGGACAGTGTGTCTCCATCTGCGACAGTGTGTCAGTGTCTGGGACAGTGTGTCTCCATCTGCGACAGTGTGTCTGTGTCTGGGACAGTGTGTCTGTGTTTGGGACAGTGTGTCTGTGTCTGGGACAGTGTGTCTCCATCTGCGACTGTGTGTCTGTGTCTGGGACAGTGTGTCTCCGTCTGCGACAGTGTGTCAGTGTCTGGGACAGTGTATCTGTGTCTAGGACAGTGTGTCAGTGTCTGTGACAGTGTGACGCCGTCTGGGACAGTGTGTTTCCGTCTGCGACAGTGTGTCAGTGTCTCGGACAATGTGTCTGGGACAGTGTGTCTGTGTCTGGGACTGTGTGTCAGTATCTGAGACAGTGTGTCAGTATCTGGGACAGTGTGTCTGTGTCTTGGACAGGGTGTCGGCGTCTGGGACAGTGTGACTGTGTCTGCGACTGTGTGTCAGTGTCCGGGACACGGTGTCTCTGTCTGGGACAGTGTGTCTGTGTCTGGGACAGTGTGTCTGTGTCTGGGACAGAGTGTCTGTGTCTGGGACAGTGTGTCTCCATCTGCGACAGTGTGTTTGTGTCTGGGACAGTGTCTCAGTGTCTGGGGCAGTGTGTCTGTGTCTGAGACAGTGTGTCAGTATCTGGGACAGTGTGTCTGTGTCTGGGACAGTGTGTCAGTGTCTGGGACAGTGTGTCTCCGTCTGCGACTGTGAGTTAGTGTCTGGGACAGTGTGTCTGTGTCTGGGGACAGTGTGTCAGTGTCTGGGACAGTGTGTCTCCGTCTGTGACTGTGAGTCAGTGTCTGGGACAGTGTGTCAGTGTCTCGGACAGAGTGTCTCCGTCTGCGACAGTGTGTCAATGTCTGGGACAGTGTGTCTGTGTCTCGGACAGTATGTCTCCGTCTGTGACAGTGTCTGTGTCTGGGACAGTGTGTCTGTGTCTACGACAGTGTGTCTCTGTCTGTGACATTGTGTTAGTGTCGGGGACACTGTGTCTCTGTCTGGGACAGTGTGTCTGTCTGGGATAGTGTGTCAGTGTCTGGGACACTGTGTCTGTCTGGGAGAGTGTGTCAGTGTCTGGGACACTATGTCTGTGTCTACGACAGTGTGTCAGTGTCCGGGACAGTGTGTCAGTGTCTGGGACAGTGTGTCTGTCTGGGACAGTGTGTCAGTGTCTGGGACACTATGTCTGTGTCTACGACAGTGTGTCAGTGTCTGGGACAGTGTGTCAGTGTCAGGGACACTGTGTCTCTGTCTGGAACAGTGTGTCTGTCTGGGACAGTGTGTCAGTGTCTGGGACACTATGTCTGTGTCTATGACAGTGTGTCAGTGTCTGTGACATTGTGTCAGTGTCGGGGACACTGTGTCTCTGTCTGGGACAGTGTGTCTGTGTCTACGACAGTGTGTCTGTCTGCGACAGTGTGTCAGTGTCTCGGACAGAGTGTCTCCGTCTGCGACAGTGTGTCAATGTCTGGGACAGTGTGTCTGTGTCTCTTGACAGTATGTCTCCGTCTGTGACAGTGTCTGTGTCTGTGACAGTGTGTCTGTGTCTGGGACAGTGTGTCTGTGTCTACGACAGTGTGTCTCTGTCTGTGACATTGTGTTAGTGTCGGGGACACTGTGTCTCTGTCTGGGACAGTGTGTCTGTCTGGGATAGTGTGTCAGTGTCTGGGACAGTGTGTCTGTCTGGGAGAGTGTGTTAGTGTCTGGGACACTATGTCTGTGTCTACGACAGTGTGTCAGTGTCCGGGACAGTGTGTCAGTGTCTGGGACAGTGTGTCTGTCTGGGACAGTGTGTCAGTGTCTGGGACACTATGTCTGTGTCTACGACAGTGTGTCAGTGTCTGGGACAGTGTGTCAGTGTCAGGGACACTGTGTCTCTGTCTGGAACAGTGTGTCTGTCTGGGACAGTGTGTCAGTGTCTGGGACACTATGTCTGTGTCTATGACAGTGTGTCAGTGTCTGTGACATTGTGTCAGTGTCGGGGACACTGTGTCTCTGTCTGGGACAGTGTGTCAGTGTCTGGGACATTGTGTCAGTGTCGGGGACACTGTGTCTCTGTCTGGGACAGTGTGTCTGCCTGGGACAGTGTGTCAGTGTCTGGGACACTATGTCTGTGTCTACAACAGTGTGTCAGTGTCTGCGACACAGTGTCTCCGTCAGGGACAGTGTGTCTCTGTCTGTGACAATGTGTCTCTGTCTGGGACCGTGTGTCAGTGTCTGGGACAGTGTGTCTCCGTCTGGGACAGTGTGTTTCCGTCTGCGACAGTGTGTCTGTGTCGAGGACAATGCGTCTGGGACAGTGTGTCTGTGTCTGGGACAGTGTGTCAGTAACTGAGACAGTGTCAGTATCTGGGACAGTGTGTCTGTGTCTTGGACAGGGTGTCGGCATCTGGGACAGTGTGACTGTGTCTGCGACTGTGTGTCAGTGCCGGGACACGGTGTCTCTGTCTGGGACAGTGTGTCTGTGTCTGGGACAGTGTGTCAGTGCCCGGAACATGGTGTCTCTGTCTGGGACAGTGTATCTGTGTCTGGGACAGTGTGTCTCTGTCTGAGGCAGTGTGTCAGTGTCTGGGACAGAGTGTCTGTGTCTGGGACAGAGTGTCGGTGTCTGGGGCAGAATGTGTCTGTGTCTGGGGCAAAGTGTCAGTGTCTGGGACAGAGTGTCGGTGTCTGGGACAGTGTGTCTGTGTCTGGGACAGTGTGTCAGTGTCTGGGACAGAGTGTCTGTGTCTGGGACAGTGTGTTTGTGTTTGGGACAGTGTGTCTGTGTCTGGGACAGTGTGTCTGTGTTTGGGACAGTGTGTCTGTATCTAGGACAGTGTGTCAGTGTCCGTGACAGCTTGTCAGTGTCTGAGACAGTGTGTCTCTGTCTGGGACAGTGTGTCTGTCTGGGACAGTGTGTCTGTGTCTGAGACAGTGTGTCTGTGTTTGGGACAGTGTGTCTGTGTCTGGGACAGTGTGTCTCCATCTGCGACAGTGTGTCAGTGTCTGGGACAGAATGTCTGTGTCTGGGACAGTGTGTCAGTGTCTGGGACAGTGTGTCTCCATCTGCGACAGTGTGTCAGTGTCTGGGACAGTGTGTCTCCATCTGCGACAGTGTGTCTGTGTCTGGGACAGTGTGTCTGTGTTTGGGACAGTGTGTCTGTGTCTGGGACAGTGTGTCTCCATCTGCGACTGTGTGTCTGTGTCTGGGACAGTGTGTCTCCGTCTGCGACAGTGTGTCAGTGTCTGGGACAGTGTATCTGTGTCTAGGACAGTGTGTCAGTGTCTGTGACAGTGTGACGCCGTCTGGGACAGTGTGTTTCCGTCTGCGACAGTGTGTCAGTGTCTCGGACAATGTGTCTGGGACAGTGTGTCTGTGTCTGGGACTGTGTGTCAGTATCTGAGACAGTGTGTCAGTATCTGGGACAGTGTGTCTGTGTCTTGGACAGGGTGTCGGCGTCTGGGACAGTGTGATTGTGTCTGCGACTGTGTGTCAGTGTCCGGGACACGGTGTCTCTGTCTGGGACAGTGTGTCTGTGTCTGGGACAGTGTGTCTGTGTCTGGGACAGAGTGTCTGTGTCTGGGACAGTGTGTCTCCATCTGCGACAGTGTGTTTGTGTCTGGGACAGTGTCTCAGTGTCTGGGGCAGTGTGTCTGTGTCTGAGACAGTGTGTCAGTATCTGGGACAGTGTGTCTGTGTCTGGGACAGTGTGTCAGTGTCTGGGACAGTGTGTCTCCGTCTGCGACTGTGAGTTAGTGTCTGGGACAGTGTGTCTGTGTCTGGGGACAGTGTGTCAGTGTCTGGGACAGTGTGTCTCCGTCTGTGACTGTGAGTCAGTGTCTGGGACAGTGTGTCAGTGTCTCGGACAGAGTGTCTCCGTCTGCGACAGTGTGTCAATGTCTGGGACAGTGTGTCTGTGTCTCGGACAGTATGTCTCCGTCTGTGACAGTGTCTGTGTCTGGGACAGTGTGTCTGTGTCTACGACAGTGTGTCTCTGTCTGTGACATTGTGTTAGTGTCGGGGACACTGTGTCTCTGTCTGGGACAGTGTGTCTGTCTGGGATAGTGTGTCAGTGTCTGGGACAGTGTGTCTGTCTGGGAGAGTGTGTCAGTGTCTGGGACACTATGTCTGTGTCTACGACAGTGTGTCAGTGTCCGGGACAGTGTGTCAGTGTCTGGGACAGTGTGTCTGTCTGGGACAGTGTGTCAGTGTCTGGGACACTATGTCTGTGTCTACGACAGTGTGTCAGTGTCTGGGACAGTGTGTCAGTGTCAGGGACACTGTGTCTCTGTCTGGAACAGTGTGTCTGTCTGGGACAGTGTGTCAGTGTCTGGGACACTATGTCTGTGTCTATGACAGTGTGTCAGTGTCTGTGACATTGTGTCAGTGTCGGGGACACTGTGTCTCTGTCTGGGACAGTGTGTCTGTGTCTACGACAGTGTGTCTGTCTGCGACAGTGTGTCAGTGTCTCGGACAGAGTGTCTCCGTCTGCGACAGTGTGTCAATGTCTGGGACAGTGTGTCTGTGTCTCTTGACAGTATGTCTCCGTCTGTGACAGTGTCTGTGTCTGTGACAGTGTGTCTGTGTCTGGGACAGTGTGTCTGTGTCTACGACAGTGTGTCTCTGTCTGTGACATTGTGTTAGTGTCGGGGACACTGTGTCTCTGTCTGGGACAGTGTGTCTGTCTGGGATAGTGTGTCAGTGTCTGGGACAGTGTGTCTGTCTGGGAGAGTGTGTTAGTGTCTGGGACACTATGTCTGTGTCTACGACAGTGTGTCAGTGTCCGGGACAGTGTGTCAGTGTCTGGGACAGTGTGTCTGTCTGGGACAGTGTGTCAGTGTCTGGGACACTATGTCTGTGTCTACGACAGTGTGTCAGTGTCTGGGACAGTGTGTCAGTGTCAGGGACACTGTGTCTCTGTCTGGAACAGTGTGTCTGTCTGGGACAGTGTGTCAGTGTCTGGGACACTATGTCTGTGTCTATGACAGTGTGTCAGTGTCTGTGACATTGTGTCAGTGTCGGGGACACTGTGTCTGTGTCTGGGACATTGTGTCAGTGTCGGGGACACTGTGTCTCTGTCTGGGACAGTGTGTCTGTCTGGGACACTGTGTCTCTGTCTGGGACAGTGTGTCTGCCTGGGACAGTGTGTCAGTGTCTGGGACACTATGTCTGTGTCTACAACAGTGTGTCAGTGTCTGCGACACAGTGTCTCCGTCAGGGACAGTGTGTCTCTGTCTGCGACAATGTGTCTCTGTCTGGGACCGTGTGTCAGTGTCTGGGACAGTGTGTCTCCGTCTGGGACAGTGTGTTTCCGTCTGCGACAGTGTGTCTGTGTCGAGGACAATGTGTCTGGGACAGTGTGTCTGTGTCTGGGACAGTGTGTCAGTAACTGAGACAGTGTCAGTATCTGGGACAGTGTGTCTGTGTCTTGGACAGGGTGTCGGCATCTGGGACAGTGTGACTGTGTCTGCGACTGTGTGTCAGTGCCGGGACACGGTGTCTCTGTCTGGGACAGTGTGTCTGTGTCTGGGACAGTGTGTCAGTGCCCGGAACATGGTGTCTCTGTCTGGGACAGTGTATCTGTGTCTGGGACAGTGTGTCTCTGTCTGAGGCAGTGTGTCAGTGTCTGGGACAGAGTGTCTGTGTCTGGGACAGAGTGTCGGTGTCTGGGGCAGAATGTGTCTGCGTCTGGGGCAAAGTGTCAGTGTCTGGGACAGAGTGTCGGTGTCTGGGACAGTGTGTCTGTGTCTGGGACAGTGTGTCAGTGCCCGGAACATGGTGTCTCTGTCTGGGACAGTGTATCTGTGTCTGGGACAGTGTGTCTCTGTCTGAGGCAGTGTGTCAGTGTCTGGGACAGAGTGTCTGTGTCTGGGACAGAGTGTCGGTGTCTGGGGCAGAATGTGTCTGTGTCTGGGGCAAAGTGTCAGTGTCTGGGACAGAGTGTCGGTGTCTGGGACAGTGTGTCTGTGTCTGGGACAGTGTGTCTGTCTGGGACAGTGTGTCTGTGTCTGAGACAGTGTGTCTGTGTCTGGGACAGTGTGTCTCCATCTGCGACAGTGTGTCAGTGTCTGGGACAGAATGTCTGTGTCTGGGACAGTGTGTCAGTGTCTGAGACAGTGTGTCTCCATCTGCGACAGTGTGTCAGTGTCTGGGACAGTGTGTCTCCATCTGCGACAGTGTGTCTGTGTCTGGGACAGTGTGTCTGAGTTTGGGACAGTGTGTCTGTGTCTGGGACAGTGTGTCTCCATCTGCGACTGTGTGTCTGTGTCTGGGACAGTGTGTCTCCGTCTGCGACAGTGTGTCAGTGTCTGGGACAGTGTATCTGTGTCTAGGACAGTGTGTCAGTGTCTGGGACAGTGTGACGCCGTCTGGGACAGTGTGTTTCCGTCTGCGACAGTGTGTCAGTGTCTCGGACAATGTGTCTGGGACAGTGTGTCTGTGTCTGGGACTGTGTGTCAGTATCTGAGACAGTGTGTCAGTATCTGGGACAGTGTGTCTGTGTCTTGGACAGGGTGTCGGCGTCTGGGACAGTGTGACTGTGTCTGCGACTGTGTGTCAGTGTCCGGGACACGGTGTCTCTGTCTGGGACAGTGTGTCTGTGTCTGGGACAGTGTGTCTCCGTCTGTGACAGTGTGTCAGTGTCTGGGGACAGTGTGTCTGTGTCTGGGACAGTGTGTCAGTGTCTGGGACAGTGTGTCAGTGTCTGGGACAGTGTGTCTGTGTCTTGGACAGTGTGTCTGTGTCTGGGACAGTGTGTCTGCCTGGGACAGTGTGTCAGTGTCTGGGACACTATGTCTGTGTCTACAACCGTGTGTCAGTGTCTGCAACAGTGTGTCTCCGTCAGGGACAGTGTGTCTGCATCTGGGACAGTGTGTCAGTATCTGAGACAGTGTGTCAGTGTCTGCAACAGTGTGTCAGTGTCTGGGACAGTGTGTCTCCATCTGCGACAGTGTGTCAGTGTCTGGGACTGTGTGTCTGTGTCTGGGACAGTGTGTCAATGTCTGGGACAGTGTGTCTGTGTCTGGGACAGTGTGTCCGTGCCCGGAACAGTGTGTCTGTGTCTGGGACAGTGTGTCTGTGTCTGGGACAGTGTGTCTCTGTCTGAGGCAGTGTGTCAGTGTCTGGGACAGAGTGTCTGTGTCTGTGACAGTGTGTCGGTGTCTGGGGCAGAGTGTGTCTGTGTCTGGGGCAGAGTTTCAGTGTCTGGGACAGAGTGTCTGTGTCTGGGACAGTGTGTCTGTGTCTGGGACAGTGTGTCTGTCTGGGACAGTGTGTCTGTGTCTGGGACAGTGTGTCTGTGTCTGGGACTGTGTTTCAGTATCTGAGACAGTGTGTCAGTATCTGGGACAGTGTGTCTGTGTCTTGGACAGGGTGTCAGCGTCTGGGACAGTGTGACTGTGTCTGCGACTGTGTGTCAGTGTCCGGGACACGGTGTCTCTGTCTGGGACAGTGTGTCTGTGTCTGGGACAGTGTGTCTCCGTCTGTGACAGTGTGTCAGTGTCTGGGGACAGTGGGTCTGTGTCTGGGACAGTGTGTCAGTGTCTGGGACAGTGTGTCTGTGTCTTGGACAGTGTGTCTGTGTCTGGGACAGTGTGTCTGCCTGGGACAGTGTGTCAGTGTCTGGGACACTATGTCTGTGTCTACAACAGTGTGTCAGTGTCTGCAACAGTGTGTCTCCGTCAGGGACAGTGTGTCTGCATCTGGGACAGTGTGTCAGTATCTGAGACAGTGTGTCAGTGTCTGCAACAGTGTGTCTGTGTCTGTGACAGTGTGTCTCCATCTGCGACAGTGTGTCAGTGTCTGGGACAGTGTGTCTGTGTCTGGGACAGTGTGTCAGTGCCCGGAACATGGTGTCTCTGTCTGGGACAGTGTATCTGTGTCTGGGACAGTGTGTCTCTGTCTGAGGCAGTGTGTCAGTGTCTGGGACAGAGTGTCTGTGTCTGGGACAGAGTGTCGGTGTCTGGGGCAGAATGTGTCTGTGTCTGGGGCAAAGTGTCAGTGTCTGGGACAGAGTGTCGGTGTCTGGGACAGTGTGTCTGTGTCTGGGACAGTGTGTCTGTGTTTGGGACAGTGTGTCTGTGTCTGGGACAGTGTGTTTGTGTTTGGGACAGTGTGTCTGTGTCTGGGACAGTGTGTCTGTGTTTGGGACAGTGTGTCTGTATCTAGGACAGTGTGTCAGTGTCCGTGACAGCTTGTCAGTGTCTGAGACAGTGTGTCTCTGTCTGGGACAGTGTGTCTGTCTGGGACAGTGTGTCTGTGTCTGAGACAGTGTGTCTGTGTTTGGGACAGTGTGTCTGTGTCTGGGACAGTGTGTCTCCATCTGCGACAGTGTGTCAGTGTCTGGGACAGAATGTCTGTGTCTGGGACAGTGTGTCAGTGTCTGGGACAGTGTGTCTCCATCTGCGACAGTGTGTCAGTGTCTGGGACAGTGTGTCTCCATCTGCGACAGTGTGTCTGTGTCTGGGACAGTGTGTCTGTGTTTGGGACAGTGTGTCTGTGTCTGGGACAGTGTGTCTCCATCTGCGACTGTGTGTCTGTGTCTGGGACAGTGTGTCTCCGTCTGCGACAGTGTGTCAGTGTCTGGGACAGTGTATCTGTGTCTAGGACAGTGTGTCAGTGTCTGTGACAGTGTGACGCCGTCTGGGACAGTGTGTTTCCGTCTGCGACAGTGTGTCAGTGTCTCGGACAATGTGTCTGGGACAGTGTGTCTGTGTCTGGGACTGTGTGTCAGTATCTGAGACAGTGTGTCAGTATCTGGGACAGTGTGTCTGTGTCTTGGACAGGGTGTCGGCGTCTGGGACAGTGTGATTGTGTCTGCGACTGTGTGTCAGTGTCCGGGACACGGTGTCTCTGTCTGGGACAGTGTGTCTGTGTCTGGGACAGTGTGTCTGTGTCTGGGACAGAGTGTCTGTGTCTGGGACAGTGTGTCTCCATCTGCGACAGTGTGTTTGTGTCTGGGACAGTGTCTCAGTGTCTGGGGCAGTGTGTCTGTGTCTGAGACAGTGTGTCAGTATCTGGGACAGTGTGTCTGTGTCTGGGACAGTGTGTCAGTGTCTGGGACAGTGTGTCTCCGTCTGCGACTGTGAGTTAGTGTCTGGGACAGTGTGTCTGTGTCTGGGGACAGTGTGTCAGTGTCTGGGACAGTGTGTCTCCGTCTGTGACTGTGAGTCAGTGTCTGGGACAGTGTGTCAGTGTCTCGGACAGAGTGTCTCCGTCTGCGACAGTGTGTCAATGTCTGGGACAGTGTGTCTGTGTCTCGGACAGTATGTCTCCGTCTGTGACAGTGTCTGTGTCTGGGACAGTGTGTCTGTGTCTACGACAGTGTGTCTCTGTCTGTGACATTGTGTTAGTGTCGGGGACACTGTGTCTCTGTCTGGGACAGTGTGTCTGTCTGGGATAGTGTGTCAGTGTCTGGGACAGTGTGTCTGTCTGGGAGAGTGTGTCAGTGTCTGGGACACTATGTCTGTGTCTACGACAGTGTGTCAGTGTCCGGGACAGTGTGTCAGTGTCTGGGACAGTGTGTCTGTCTGGGACAGTGTGTCAGTGTCTGGGACACTATGTCTGTGTCTACGACAGTGTGTCAGTGTCTGGGACAGTGTGTCAGTGTCAGGGACACTGTGTCTCTGTCTGGAACAGTGTGTCTGTCTGGGACAGTGTGTCAGTGTCTGGGACACTATGTCTGTGTCTATGACAGTGTGTCAGTGTCTGTGACATTGTGTCAGTGTCGGGGACACTGTGTCTCTGTCTGGGACAGTGTGTCTGTGTCTACGACAGTGTGTCTGTCTGCGACAGTGTGTCAGTGTCTCGGACAGAGTGTCTCCGTCTGCGACAGTGTGTCAATGTCTGGGACAGTGTGTCTGTGTCTCTTGACAGTATGTCTCCGTCTGTGACAGTGTCTGTGTCTGTGACAGTGTGTCTGTGTCTGGGACAGTGTGTCTGTGTCTACGACAGTGTGTCTCTGTCTGTGACATTGTGTTAGTGTCGGGGACACTGTGTCTCTGTCTGGGACAGTGTGTCTGTCTGGGATAGTGTGTCAGTGTCTGGGACAGTGTGTCTGTCTGGGAGAGTGTGTTAGTGTCTGGGACACTATGTCTGTGTCTACGACAGTGTGTCAGTGTCCGGGACAGTGTGTCAGTGTCTGGGACAGTGTGTCTGTCTGGGACAGTGTGTCAGTGTCTGGGACACTATGTCTGTGTCTACGACAGTGTGTCAGTGTCTGGGACAGTGTGTCAGTGTCAGGGACACTGTGTCTCTGTCTGGAACAGTGTGTCTGTCTGGGACAGTGTGTCAGTGTCTGGGACACTATGTCTGTGTCTATGACAGTGTGTCAGTGTCTGTGACATTGTGTCAGTGTCGGGGACACTGTGTCTGTGTCTGGGACATTGTGTCAGTGTCGGGGACACTGTGTCTCTGTCTGGGACAGTGTGTCTGTCTGGGACACTGTGTCTCTGTCTGGGACAGTGTGTCTGCCTGGGACAGTGTGTCAGTGTCTGGGACACTATGTCTGTGTCTACAACAGTGTGTCAGTGTCTGCGACACAGTGTCTCCGTCAGGGACAGTGTGTCTCTGTCTGCGACAATGTGTCTCTGTCTGGGACCGTGTGTCAGTGTCTGGGACAGTGTGTCTCCGTCTGGGACAGTGTGTTTCCGTCTGCGACAGTGTGTCTGTGTCGAGGACAATGTGTCTGGGACAGTGTGTCTGTGTCTGGGACAGTGTGTCAGTAACTGAGACAGTGTCAGTATCTGGGACAGTGTGTCTGTGTCTTGGACAGGGTGTCGGCATCTGGGACAGTGTGACTGTGTCTGCGACTGTGTGTCAGTGCCGGGACACGGTGTCTCTGTCTGGGACAGTGTGTCTGTGTCTGGGACAGTGTGTCAGTGCCCGGAACATGGTGTCTCTGTCTGGGACAGTGTATCTGTGTCTGGGACAGTGTGTCTCTGTCTGAGGCAGTGTGTCAGTGTCTGGGACAGAGTGTCTGTGTCTGGGACAGAGTGTCGGTGTCTGGGGCAGAATGTGTCTGCGTCTGGGGCAAAGTGTCAGTGTCTGGGACAGAGTGTCGGTGTCTGGGACAGTGTGTCTGTGTCTGGGACAGTGTGTCAGTGCCCGGAACATGGTGTCTCTGTCTGGGACAGTGTATCTGTGTCTGGGACAGTGTGTCTCTGTCTGAGGCAGTGTGTCAGTGTCTGGGACAGAGTGTCTGTGTCTGGGACAGAGTGTCGGTGTCTGGGGCAGAATGTGTCTGTGTCTGGGGCAAAGTGTCAGTGTCTGGGACAGAGTGTCGGTGTCTGGGACAGTGTGTCTGTGTCTGGGACAGTGTGTCTGTCTGGGACAGTGTGTCTGTGTCTGAGACAG
The DNA here is from genome assembly GCF_037043375.1 of Chiloscyllium plagiosum. NCBI lineage: Eukaryota > Metazoa > Chordata > Chondrichthyes > Orectolobiformes > Hemiscylliidae > Chiloscyllium > Chiloscyllium plagiosum. The sequence continues at coordinate 42,766,202 of NW_028270141.1, forward strand.
TGTGTCTGTGTCTGGGACAGTGTGTCTCCATCTGCGACAGTGTGTCAGTGTCTGGGACAGAATGTCTGTGTCTGGGACAGTGTGTCAGTGTCTGGGACAGTGTGTCTCCATCTGCGACAGTGTGTCAGTGTCTGGGACAGTGTGTCTCCATCTGCGACAGTGTGTCTGTGTCTGGGACAGTGTGTCTGAGTTTGGGACAGTGTGTCTGTGTCTGGGACAGTGTGTCTCCATCTGCGACTGTGTGTCTGTGTCTGGGACAGTGTGTCTCCGTCTGCGACAGTGTGTCAGTGTCTGGGACAGTGTATCTGTGTCTAGGACAGTGTGTCAGTGTCTGGGACAGTGTGACGCCGTCTGGGACAGTGTGTTTCCGTCTGCGACAGTGTGTCAGTGTCTCGGACAATGTGTCTGGGACAGTGTGTCTGTGTCTGGGACTGTGTGTCAGTATCTGAGACAGTGTGTCAGTATCTGGGACAGTGTGTCTGTGTCTTGGACAGGGTGTCGGCGTCTGGGACAGTGTGACTGTGTCTGCGACTGTGTGTCAGTGTCCGGGACACGGTGTCTCTGTCTGGGACAGTGTGTCTGTGTCTGGGACAGTGTGTCTCCGTCTGTGACAGTGTGTCAGTGTCTGGGGACAGTGTGTCTGTGTCTGGGACAGTGTGTCAGTGTCTGGGACAGTGTGTCAGTGTCTGGGACAGTGTGTCTGTGTCTTGGACAGTGTGTCTGTGTCTGGGACAGTGTGTCTGCCTGGGACAGTGTGTCAGTGTCTGGGACACTATGTCTGTGTCTACAACCGTGTGTCAGTGTCTGCAACAGTGTGTCTCCGTCAGGGACAGTGTGTCTGCATCTGGGACAGTGTGTCAGTATCTGAGACAGTGTGTCAGTGTCTGCAACAGTGTGTCTGTGTCTGTGACAGTGTGTCTCCATCTGCGACAGTGTGTCAGTGTCTGGGACAGTGTGTCTCCATCTGCGACAGTGTGTCAGTGTCTGGGACAGTGTGTCTGTGTCTGGGACAGTGTGTCAATGTCTGGGACAGTGTGTCTGTGTCTGGGACAGTGTGTCCGTGCCCGGAACAGTGTGTCTGTGTCTGGGACAGTGTGTCTGTGTCTGGGACAGTGTGTCTCTGTCTGAGGCAGTGTGTCAGTGTCTGGGACAGAGTGTCTGTGTCTGTGACAGTGTGTCGGTGTCTGGGGCAGAGTGTGTCTGTGTCTGGGGCAGAGTTTCAGTGTCTGGGACAGAGTGTCTGTGTCTGGGACAGTGTGTCTGTGTCTGGGACAGTGTGTCTGTCTGGGACAGTGTGTCTGTGTCTGGGACAGTGTGTCTGTGTCTGGGACTGTGTTTCAGTATCTGAGACAGTGTGTCAGTATCTGGGACAGTGTGTCTGTGTCTTGGACAGGGTGTCAGCGTCTGGGACAGTGTGACTGTGTCTGCGACTGTGTGTCAGTGTCCGGGACACGGTGTCTCTGTCTGGGACAGTGTGTCTGTGTCTGGGACAGTGTGTCTCCGTCTGTGACAGTGTGTCAGTGTCTGGGGACAGTGGGTCTGTGTCTGGGACAGTGTGTCAGTGTCTGGGACAGTGTGTCTGTGTCTTGGACAGTGTGTCTGTGTCTGGGACAGTGTGTCTGCCTGGGACAGTGTGTCAGTGTCTGGGACACTATGTCTGTGTCTACAACAGTGTGTCAGTGTCTGCAACAGTGTGTCTCCGTCAGGGACAGTGTGTCTGCATCTGGGACAGTGTGTCAGTATCTGAGACAGTGTGTCAGTGTCTGCAACAGTGTGTCTGTGTCTGTGACAGTGTGTCTCCATCTGCGACAGTGTGTCAGTGTCTGGGACAGTGTGTCTGTGTCTGGGACAGTGTGTCAGTGCCCGGAACATGGTGTCTCTGTCTGGGACAGTGTATCTGTGTCTGGGACAGTGTGTCTCTGTCTGAGGCAGTGTGTCAGTGTCTGGGACAGAGTGTCTGTGTCTGGGACAGAGTGTCGGTGTCTGGGGCAGAATGTGTCTGTGTCTGGGGCAAAGTGTCAGTGTCTGGGACAGAGTGTCGGTGTCTGGGACAGTGTGTCTGTGTCTGGGACAGTGTGTCTGTGTTTGGGACAGTGTGTCTGTATCTAGGACAGTGTGTCAGTGTCCGTGACAGCTTGTCAGTGTCTGAGACAGTGTGTCTCTGTCTGGGACAGTGTGTCTGTCTGGGACAGTGTGTCTGTGTCTGAGACAGTGTGTCTGTGTTTGGGACAGTGTGTCTGTGTCTGGGACAGTGTGTCTCCATCTGCGACAGTGTGTCAGTGTCTGGGACAGAATGTCTGTGTCTGGGACAGTGTGTCAGTGTCTGGGACAGTGTGTCTCCATCTGCGACAGTGTGTCAGTGTCTGGGACAGTGTGTCTCCATCTGCGACAGTGTGTCTGTGTCTGGGACAGTGTGTCTGTGTTTGGGACAGTGTGTCTGTGTCTGGGACAGTGTGTCTCCATCTGCGACTGTGTGTCTGTGTCTGGGACAGTGTGTCTCCGTCTGCGACAGTGTGTCAGTGTCTGGGACAGTGTATCTGTGTCTAGGACAGTGTGTCAGTGTCTGTGACAGTGTGACGCCGTCTGGGACAGTGTGTTTCCGTCTGCGACAGTGTGTCAGTGTCTCGGACAATGTGTCTGGGACAGTGTGTCTGTGTCTGGGACTGTGTGTCAGTATCTGAGACAGTGTGTCAGTATCTGGGACAGTGTGTCTGTGTCTTGGACAGGGTGTCGGCGTCTGGGACAGTGTGACTGTGTCTGCGACTGTGTGTCAGTGTCCGGGACACGGTGTCTCTGTCTGGGACAGTGTGTCTGTGTCTGGGACAGTGTGTCTGTGTCTGGGACAGAGTGTCTGTGTCTGGGACAGTGTGTCTCCATCTGCGACAGTGTGTTTGTGTCTGGGACAGTGTCTCAGTGTCTGGGGCAGTGTGTCTGTGTCTGAGACAGTGTGTCAGTATCTGGGACAGTGTGTCTGTGTCTGGGACAGTGTGTCAGTGTCTGGGACAGTGTGTCTCCGTCTGCGACTGTGAGTTAGTGTCTGGGACAGTGTGTCTGTGTCTGGGGACAGTGTGTCAGTGTCTGGGACAGTGTGTCTCCGTCTGTGACTGTGAGTCAGTGTCTGGGACAGTGTGTCAGTGTCTCGGACAGAGTGTCTCCGTCTGCGACAGTGTGTCAATGTCTGGGACAGTGTGTCTGTGTCTCGGACAGTATGTCTCCGTCTGTGACAGTGTCTGTGTCTGGGACAGTGTGTCTGTGTCTACGACAGTGTGTCTCTGTCTGTGACATTGTGTTAGTGTCGGGGACACTGTGTCTCTGTCTGGGACAGTGTGTCTGTCTGGGATAGTGTGTCAGTGTCTGGGACAGTGTGTCTGTCTGGGAGAGTGTGTCAGTGTCTGGGACACTATGTCTGTGTCTACGACAGTGTGTCAGTGTCCGGGACAGTGTGTCAGTGTCTGGGACAGTGTGTCTGTCTGGGACAGTGTGTCAGTGTCTGGGACACTATGTCTGTGTCTACGACAGTGTGTCAGTGTCTGGGACAGTGTGTCAGTGTCAGGGACACTGTGTCTCTGTCTGGAACAGTGTGTCTGTCTGGGACAGTGTGTCAGTGTCTGGGACACTATGTCTGTGTCTATGACAGTGTGTCAGTGTCTGTGACATTGTGTCAGTGTCGGGGACACTGTGTCTCTGTCTGGGACAGTGTGTCTGTGTCTACGACAGTGTGTCTGTCTGCGACAGTGTGTCAGTGTCTCGGACAGAGTGTCTCCGTCTGCGACAGTGTGTCAATGTCTGGGACAGTGTGTCTGTGTCTCTTGACAGTATGTCTCCGTCTGTGACAGTGTCTGTGTCTGTGACAGTGTGTCTGTGTCTGGGACAGTGTGTCTGTGTCTACGACAGTGTGTCTCTGTCTGTGACATTGTGTTAGTGTCGGGGACACTGTGTCTCTGTCTGGGACAGTGTGTCTGTCTGGGATAGTGTGTCAGTGTCTGGGACAGTGTGTCTGTCTGGGAGAGTGTGTTAGTGTCTGGGACACTATGTCTGTGTCTACGACAGTGTGTCAGTGTCCGGGACAGTGTGTCAGTGTCTGGGACAGTGTGTCTGTCTGGGACAGTGTGTCAGTGTCTGGGACACTATGTCTGTGTCTACGACAGTGTGTCAGTGTCTGGGACAGTGTGTCAGTGTCAGGGACACTGTGTCTCTGTCTGGAACAGTGTGTCTGTCTGGGACAGTGTGTCAGTGTCTGGGACACTATGTCTGTGTCTATGACAGTGTGTCAGTGTCTGTGACATTGTGTCAGTGTCGGGGACACTGTGTCTGTGTCTGGGACATTGTGTCAGTGTCGGGGACACTGTGTCTCTGTCTGGGACAGTGTGTCTGTCTGGGACACTGTGTCTCTGTCTGGGACAGTGTGTCTGCCTGGGACAGTGTGTCAGTGTCTGGGACACTATGTCTGTGTCTACAACAGTGTGTCAGTGTCTGCGACACAGTGTCTCCGTCAGGGACAGTGTGTCTCTGTCTGCGACAATGTGTCTCTGTCTGGGACCGTGTGTCAGTGTCTGGGACAGTGTGTCTCCGTCTGGGACAGTGTGTTTCCGTCTGCGACAGTGTGTCTGTGTCGAGGACAATGTGTCTGGGACAGTGTGTCTGTGTCTGGGACAGTGTGTCAGTAACTGAGACAGTGTCAGTATCTGGGACAGTGTGTCTGTGTCTTGGACAGGGTGTCGGCATCTGGGACAGTGTGACTGTGTCTGCGACTGTGTGTCAGTGCCGGGACACGGTGTCTCTGTCTGGGACAGTGTGTCTGTGTCTGGGACAGTGTGTCAGTGCCCGGAACATGGTGTCTCTGTCTGGGACAGTGTATCTGTGTCTGGGACAGTGTGTCTCTGTCTGAGGCAGTGTGTCAGTGTCTGGGACAGAGTGTCTGTGTCTGGGACAGAGTGTCGGTGTCTGGGGCAGAATGTGTCTGCGTCTGGGGCAAAGTGTCAGTGTCTGGGACAGAGTGTCGGTGTCTGGGACAGTGTGTCTGTGTCTGGGACAGTGTGTCAGTGCCCGGAACATGGTGTCTCTGTCTGGGACAGTGTATCTGTGTCTGGGACAGTGTGTCTCTGTCTGAGGCAGTGTGTCAGTGTCTGGGACAGAGTGTCTGTGTCTGGGACAGAGTGTCGGTGTCTGGGGCAGAATGTGTCTGTGTCTGGGGCAAAGTGTCAGTGTCTGGGACAGAGTGTCGGTGTCTGGGACAGTGTGTCTGTGTCTGGGACAGTGTGTCTGTCTGGGACAGTGTGTCTGTGTCTGAGACAGTGTGTCTGTGTCTGGGACAGTGTGTCTCCATCTGCGACAGTGTGTCAGTGTCTGGGACAGAATGTCTGTGTCTGGGACAGTGTGTCAGTGTCTGGGACAGTGTGTCTCCATCTGCGACAGTGTGTCAGTGTCTGGGACAGTGTGTCTCCATCTGCGACAGTGTGTCTGTGTCTGGGACAGTGTGTCTGAGTTTGGGACAGTGTGTCTGTGTCTGGGACAGTGTGTCTCCATCTGCGACTGTGTGTCTGTGTCTGGGACAGTGTGTCTCCGTCTGCGACAGTGTGTCAGTGTCTGGGACAGTGTATCTGTGTCTAGGACAGTGTGTCAGTGTCTGTGACAGTGTGACGCCGTCTGGGACAGTGTGTTTCCGTCTGCGACAGTGTGTCAGTGTCTCGGACAATGTGTCTGGGACAGTGTGTCTGTGTCTGGGACTGTGTGTCAGTATCTGAGACAGTGTGTCAGTATCTGGGACAGTGTGTCTGTGTCTTGGACAGGGTGTCGGCGTCTGGGACAGTGTGACTGTGTCTGCGACTGTGTGTCAGTGTCCGGGACACGGTGTCTCTGTCTGGGACAGTGTGTCTGTGTCTGGGACAGTGTGTCTCCGTCTGTGACAGTGTGTCAGTGTCTGGGGACAGTGTGTCTGTGTCTGGGACAGTGTGTCTGTGTCTTGGACAGTGTGTCTGTGTCTGGGACAGTGTGTCTGCCTGGGACAGTGTGTCAGTGTCTGGGACACTATGTCTGTGTCTACAACCGTGTGTCAGTGTCTGCAACAGTGTGTCTCCGTCAGGGACAGTGTGTCTGCATCTGGGACAGTGTGTCAGTATCTGAGACAGTGTGTCAGTGTCTGCAACAGTGTGTCTGTGTCTGTGACAGTGTGTCTCCATCTGCGACAGTGTGTCAGTGTCTGGGACAGTGTGTCTCCATCTGCGACAGTGTGTCAGTGTCTGGGACAGTGTGTCTGTGTCTGGGACAGTGTGTCAATGTCTGGGACAGTGTGTCTGTGTCTGGGACAGTGTGTCCGTGCCCGGAACAGTGTGTCTGTGTCTGGGACAGTGTGTCTGTGTCTGGGACAGTGTGTCTCTGTCTGAGGCAGTGTGTCAGTGTCTGGGACAGAGTGTCTGTGTCTGTGACAGTGTGTCGGTGTCTGGGGCAGAGTGTGTCTGTGTCTGGGGCAGAGTTTCAGTGTCTGGGACAGAGTGTCTGTGTCTGGGACAGTGTGTCTGTGTCTGGGACAGTGTGTCTGTCTGGGACAGTGTGTCTGTGTCTGGGACAGTGTGTCTGTGTCTGGGACTGTGTTTCAGTATCTGAGACAGTGTGTCAGTATCTGGGACAGTGTGTCTGTGTCTTGGACAGGGTGTCAGCGTCTGGGACAGTGTGACTGTGTCTGCGACTGTGTGTCAGTGTCCGGGACACGGTGTCTCTGTCTGGGACAGTGTGTCTGTGTCTGGGACAGTGTGTCTCCGTCTGTGACAGTGTGTCAGTGTCTGGGGACAGTGGGTCTGTGTCTGGGACAGTGTGTCAGTGTCTGGGACAGTGTGTCTGTGTCTTGGACAGTGTGTCTGTGTCTGGGACAGTGTGTCTGCCTGGGACAGTGTGTCAGTGTCTGGGACACTATGTCTGTGTCTACAACAGTGTGTCAGTGTCTGCAACAGTGTGTCTCCGTCAGGGACAGTGTGTCTGCATCTGGGACAGTGTGTCAGTATCTGAGACAGTGTGTCAGTGTCTGCAACAGTGTGTCTGTGTCTGTGACAGTGTGTCTCCATCTGCGACAGTGTGTCAGTGTCTGGGACAGTGTGTCTGTGTCTGGGACAGTGTGTCTCCATCTGCGACAGTGTGTCTGTGTCTGGGACAGTGTGTCAATGTCTGGGACAGTGTGTCTGTGTCTGGGACAGTGTGTCCGTGCCCGGAACATTGTGTCTCTGTCTGGGACAGTGTGTCTGTGTCTGGGACAGTGTGTCTCTGTCTGAGGCAGTGTGTCAGTGTCTGGGACAGAGTGTCGGTGTCTGGGGCAGAGTGTGTCTGTGTCTGGGGCAGAGTTTCAGTGTCTGGGACAGAGTGTCTGTGTCTGGGACAGTGTGTCTGAGTCTGGGACAGTGTGTCTGTCTGGGACAGTGTGTCTGTGTCTGGGACAGTGTGTCTGTGTCTGCGACAGAGTGTCTGTGTCTGGGACAGTGTGTCTCCATCTGCGACAGTGTGTCAGTGTCTGGGACAGTGTGTCTATGTCTGAGACAGTGTGTCAGTGTCTGGGGACAGTGTGTCTGTGTCTGGGACAGTGTGTCAGTGTCTGGGACAGTGTGTCTGTGTCTGGGACAGTGTGTCTCCATCTGCGACAGTGTGTCAGTGTCTGGGGACAGTGTGTCTGTCTCTGGGACAGTGTGTCAGTGTCTGGGACAGTGTGTCTGTGTCTGGGACAGTGTGTCTGTGTCTGGGACAGTGTGTCTGCATGGGACAGTGTGTCAGTGTCTGGGACACTATGTCTGTGTCTACAACAGTGTGTCAGTGTCTGCAACAGTGTGTCTCCATCAGGGACAGTGTGTCTCTGTCTGCAACAATGTGTCTCTGTCTGGGACAGTGTGTCTGCATCTGGGACAGTGTGTCTGCATCTGGGACAGTGTGTCAGTATCTGAGACAGTGTGTCAGTGTCTGGGACAGTGTGTCTGTGTCTGGGACAGTGTGTCTCCATCTGCGACAGTGTGTCAGTGTCTGGGACAATGTGTCTGTGTCTGGGACGGTGTGTCTCCATCTGCAACAGTGTGTCAGTGTCTGGGACAGTGTGTCTGTGTCTGGGACAGTGTGTCAATGTCTGGGACAGTGTGTCTGTGTCTGGGACAGTGTGTCAGTGCCCGGAACATTATGTCTGTGTCTGGGACAGTGTGTCTGTGTCTGGGACAGTGTGTCTCTGTCTGAGGCAGTGTGTCAGTGTCTGGGACAGAGTGTCTGTGTCTGGGACAGAGTGTCAGTGTCTGGGGCAGAGTGTGTCTGTGTCTGGGACAGTGTGTCTGTCTGCGACAGTGTGTCTGTGTCTGGGACAGTGTGTCTGTGTCTGCGACAGATTGTCTGTGTCTGGGACAGTGTGTCTCCGTCTGTGACAGTGTGTCAGTGTCTGGGACAGAATGTCTGTGTCTGGGTAAGTGTGTCAGTGTCTGGGACAGTGTGTCTCCATCTGCGACAGTGTGTCAGTGTCTGGGACAGTGTGTCTGTGTTTGGGACAGTGTGTCTGTGTCTGGGACAGTGTGTCTGTGTTTGGGACAGTGTGTCTCCATCTGCGACAGTGTGTCTGTGTCTGGGACAGTGTGTTTCCGTCTGTGACAGTGTGTCTGTGTCTGGGACAGTGTGTCAGTATCTGAGACAGTGTGTCAGTATCTGGGACAGTGTGTCTGTGTCTTGGACAGGGTGTCGGCGTCTGGGACAGTGTGACTGTGTCTGCGACTGTGTGTCAGTGTCCGGGACATGGTGTCTCTGTCTGGGACAGTGTGTCTGTGTCTGGGACAGTGTGTCTCCGTCTGCGACAGTGTGTCAGTGTCTGGGGACAGTGTGTCTGTGTCTGGGACAGTGTGTCAGTGTCTGGGACAGTGTGTCAGTGTCTGGGACAGTGTGTCTGTGTCTGGGACAGTGTGTCTGCCTGGGACAGTGTGTCTCCATCTGCGACAGTGTGTCTCCATCTGCGACAGTGTGTCAGTGTCTGGGACAGTGTGTCTGTGTCTGGGACAGTGTGTCTCCATCTGCGACAGTGTGTCTGTGTCTGGGACAGTGTGTCAATGTCTGGGACAGTGTGTCTGTGTCTGGGACAGTGTGTCCGTGCCCGGAACATTGTGTCTCTGTCTGGGACAGTGTGTCTGTGTCTGGGACAGTGTGTCTCTGTCTGAGGCAGTGTGTCAGTGTCTGGGACAGAGTGTCTGTGTCTGGGACAGAGTGTCGGTGTCTGGGGCAGAGTGTGTCTGTGTCTGGGGCAGAGTTTCAGTGTCTGGGACAGAGTGTCTGTGTCTGGGACAGTGTGTCTGAGTCTGGGACAGTGTGTCTGTCTGGGACAGTGTGTCTGTGTCTGGGACAGTGTGTCTGTGTCTGCGACAGAGTGTCTGTGTCTGGGACAGTGTGTCTCCATCTGCGACAGTGTGTCAGTGTCTGGGACAGTGTGTCTATGTCTGAGACAGTGTGTCAGTGTCTGGGGACAGTGTGTCTGTGTCTGGGACAGTGTGTCAGTGTCTGGGACAGTGTGTCTGTGTCTGGGACAGTGTGTCTCCGTCTGCGACAGTGTGTCAGTGTCTGGGGACAGTGTGTCTGTCTCTGGGACAGTGTGTCAGTGTCTGGGACAGTGTGTCTGTGTCTGGGACAGTGTGTCTGTGTCTGGGACAGTGTGTCTGCATGGGACAGTGTGTCAGTGTCTGGGACACTATGTCTGTGTCTACAACAGTGTGTCAGTGTCTGCAACAGTGTGTCTCCATCAGGGACAGTGTGTCTCTGTCTGCAACAATGTGTCTCTGTCTGGGACAGTGTGTCTGCATCTGGGACAGTGTGTCTGCATCTGGGACAGTGTGTCAGTATCTGAGACAGTGTGTCAGTGTCTGGGACAGTGTGTCTGTGTCTGGGACAGTGTGTCTCCATCTGCGACAGTGTGTCAGTGTCTGGGACAGTGTGTCTGTGTCTGGGACAGTGTGTCTCCATCTGCAACAGTGTGTCAGTGTCTGGGACAGTGTGTCTGTGTCTGGGACAGTGTGTCAATGTCTGGGACAGTGTGTCTGTGTCTGGGACAGTGTGTCAGTGCCCGGAACATTATGTCTGTGTCTGGGACAGTGTGTCTGTGTCTGGGACAGTGTGTCTCTGTCTGAGGCAGTGTGTCAGTGTCTGGGACAGAGTGTCTGTGTCTGGGACAGAGTGTCAGTGTCTGGGGCAGAGTGTGTCTGTGTCTGGGGCAGAGTGTCTGGGACAGAGTGTCTGTGTCTGGGACAGTGTGTCTGTGTCTGGGACAGTGTGTCTGTCTGCGACAGTGTGTCTGTGTCTGGGACAGTGTGTCTGTGTCTGCGACAGAGTGTCTGTGTCTGGGACAGTGTGTCTCCGTCTGTGACAGTGTGTCAGTGTCTGGGACAGAATGTCTGTGTCTGGGTAAGTGTGTCAGTGTCTGGGACAGTGTGTCTCCATCTGCGACAGTGTGTCAGTGTCTGGGACAGTGTGTCTGTGTCTGGGACAGTGTGTCTCCATCTGCAACAGTGTGTCAGTGTCTGGGACAGTGTGTCTGTGTCTGGGACAGTGTGTCAATGTCTGGGACAGTGTGTCAGTGTCTGGGACAGAATGTCTGTGTCTGGGTAAGTGTGTCAGTGTCTGGGACAGTGTGTCTCCATCTGCGACAGTGTGTCAGTGTCTGGGACAGTGTGTCTGTGTCTGGGACAGTGTGTCTCCATCTGCAACAGTGTGTCAGTGTCTGGGACAGTGTGTCTGTGTCTGGGACAGTGTGTCAATGTCTGGGACAGTGTGTCTGTGTCTGGGACAGTGTGTCAGTGCCCGGAACATTATGTCTGTGTCTGGGACAGTGTGTCTGTGTCTGGGACAGTGTGTCTCTGTCTGAGGCAGTGTGTCAGTGTCTGGGACAGAGTGTCTGTGTCTGGGACAGAGTGTCAGTGTCTGGGGCAGAGTGTGTCTGTGTCTGGGGCAGAGTGTCTGGGACAGAGTGTCTATGTCTGGGACAGTGTGTCTGTGTCTGGGACAGTGTGTCTGTCTGCGACAGTGTGTCTGTGTCTGGGACAGTGTGTCTGTTTCTGCGACAGAGTGTCTGTGTCTGGGACAGTGTGTCTCCGTCTGTGACAGTGTGTCAGTGTCTGGGACAGAATGTCTGTGTCTGGGTAAGTGTGTCAGTGTCTGGGACAGTGTGTCTCCATCTGCGACAGTGTGTCAGTGTCTGGGACAGTGTGTCTGTGTTTGGGACAGTGTGTCTGTGTCTGGGACAGTGTGTCTGTGTTTGGGACAGTGTGTCTCCATCTGCGACAGTGTGTCTGTGTCTGGGACAGTGTGTTTCCGTCTGTGACAGTGTGTCTGTGTCTGGGACAGTGTGTCAGTATCTGAGACAGTGTGTCAGTATCTGGGACAGTGTGTCTGTGTCTTGGACAGGGTGTCGGCGTCTGGGACAGTGTGACTGTGTCTGCGACTGTGTGTCAGTGTCCGGGACATGGTGTCTCTGTCTGGGACAGTGTGTCTGTGTCTGGGACAGTGTGTCTCCGTCTGCGACAGTGTGTCAGTGTCTGGGGACAGTGTGTCTGTGTCTGGGACAGTGTGTCAGTGTCTGGGACAGTGTGTCAGTGTCTGGGACAGTGTGTCTGTGTCTGGGACAGTGTGTCTGCCTGGGACAGTGTGTCTCCATCTGCGACAGTGTGTCTCCATCTGCGACAGTGTGTCAGTGTCTGGGACAGTGTGTCTGTGTCTGGGACAGTGTGTCTCCATCTGCGACAGTGTGTCTGTGTCTGGGACAGTGTGTCAATGTCTGGGACAGTGTGTCTGTGTCTGGGACAGTGTGTCCGTGCCCGGAACATTGTGTCTCTGTCTGGGACAGTGTGTCTGTGTCTGGGACAGTGTGTCTCTGTCTGAGGCAGTGTGTCAGTGTCTGGGACAGAGTGTCTGTGTCTGGGACAGAGTGTCGGTGTCTGGGGCAGAGTGTGTCTGTGTCTGGGGCAGAGTTTCAGTGTCTGGGACAGAGTGTCTGTGTCTGGGACAGTGTGTCTGAGTCTGGGACAGTGTGTCTGTCTGGGACAGTGTGTCTGTGTCTGGGACAGTGTGTCTGTGTCTGCGACAGAGTGTCTGTGTCTGGGACAGTGTGTCTCCATCTGCGACAGTGTGTCAGTGTCTGGGACAGTGTGTCTGTGTCTGGGACAGTGTGTCTCCATCTGCGACAGTGTGTCTGTGTCTGGGACAGTGTGTCAATGTCTGGGACAGTGTGTCTGTGTCTGGGACAGTGTGTCCGTGCCCGGAACATTGTGTCTCTGTCTGGGACAGTGTGTCTGTGTCTGGGACAGTGTGTCTCTGTCTGAGGCAGTGTGTCAGTGTCTGGGACAGAGTGTCTGTGTCTGGGACAGAGTGTCGGTGTCTGGGGCAGAGTGTGTCTGTGTCTGGGGCAGAGTTTCAGTGTCTGGGACAGAGTGTCTGTGTCTGGGACAGTGTGTCTGAGTCTGGGACAGTGTGTCTGTCTGGGACAGTGTGTCTGTGTCTGGGACAGTGTGTCTGTGTCTGCGACAGAGTGTCTGTGTCTGGGACAGTGTGTCTCCATCTGCGACAGTGTGTCAGTGTCTGGGACAGTGTGTCTATGTCTGAGACAGTGTGTCAGTGTCTGGGGACAGTGTGTCTGTGTCTGGGACAGTGTGTCAGTGTCTGGGACAGTGTGTCTGTGTCTGGGACAGTGTGTCTCCGTCTGCGACAGTGTGTCAGTGTCTGGGGACAGTGTGTCTGTCTCTGGGACAGTGTGTCAGTGTCTGGGACAGTGTGTCTGTGTCTGGGACAGTGTGTCTGTGTCTGGGACAGTGTGTCTGCATGGGACAGTGTGTCAGTGTCTGGGACACTATGTCTGTGTCTACAACAGTGTGTCAGTGTCTGCAACAGTGTGTCTCCATCAGGGACAGTGTGTCTCTGTCTGCAACAATGTGTCTCTGTCTGGGACAGTGTGTCTGCATCTGGGACAGTGTGTCAGTATCTGAGACAGTGTGTCAGTGTCTGGGACAGTGTGTCTGTGTCTGGGACAGTGTGTCTCCATCTGCGACAGTGTGTCAGTGTCTGGGACAGTGTGTCTGTGTCTGGGACAGTGTGTCTCCATCTGCAACAGTGTGTCAGTGTCTGGGACAGTGTGTCTGTGTCTGGGACAGTGTGTCAATGTCTGGGACAGTGTGTCTGTGTCTGGGACAGTGTGTCAGTGCCCGGAACATTATGTCTGTGTCTGGGACAGTGTGTCTGTGTCTGGGACAGTGTGTCTCTGTCTGAGGCAGTGTGTCAGTGTCTGGGACAGAGTGTCTGTGTCTGGGACAGAGTGTCAGTGTCTGGGGCAGAGTGTGTCTGTGTCTGGGGCAGAGTGTCTGGGACAGAGTGTCTATGTCTGGGACAGTGTGTCTGTGTCTGGGACAGTGTGTCTGTCTGCGACAGTGTGTCTGTGTCTGGGACAGTGTGTCTGTTTCTGCGACAGAGTGTCTGTGTCTGGGACAGTGTGTCTCCGTCTGTGACAGTGTGTCAGTGTCTGGGACAGAATGTCTGTGTCTGGGTAAGTGTGTCAGTGTCTGGGACAGTGTGTCTCCATCTGCGACAGTGTGTCAGTGTCTGGGACAGTGTGTCTGTGTTTGGGACAGTGTGTCTGTGTCTGGGACAGTGTGTCTGTGTTTGGGACAGTGTGTCTCCATCTGCGACAGTGTGTCTGTGTCTGGGACAGTGTGTTTCCGTCTGTGACAGTGTGTCTGTGTCTGGGACAGTGTGTCAGTATCTGAGACAGTGTGTCAGTATCTGGGACAGTGTGTCAGTGTCTGGGACACTATGTCTGTGTCTACAACAGTGTGTCAGTGTCTGCAACAGTGTGTCTCCATCAGGGACAGTGTGTCTCTGTCTGCAACAATGTGTCTCTGTCTGGGACAGTGTGTCTGCATCTGGGACAGTGTGTCTGCATCTGGGACAGTGTGTCAGTATCTGAGACAGTGTGTCAGTGTCTGGGACAGTGTGTCTGTGTCTGGGACAGTGTGTCTCCATCTGCGACAGTGTGTCAGTGTCTGGGACAATGTGTCTGTGTCTGGGACGGTGTGTCTCCATCTGCAACAGTGTGTCAGTGTCTGGGACAGTGTGTCTGTGTCTGGGACAGTGTGTCAATGTCTGGGACAGTGTGTCTGTGTCTGGGACAGTGTGTCAGTGCCCGGAACATTATGTCTGTGTCTGGGACAGTGTGTCTGTGTCTGGGACAGTGTGTCTCTGTCTGAGGCAGTGTGTCAGTGTCTGGGACAGAGTGTCTGTGTCTGGGACAGAGTGTCAGTGTCTGGGGCAGAGTGTGTCTGTGTCTGGGACAGTGTGTCTGTCTGCGACAGTGTGTCTGTGTCTGGGACAGTGTGTCTGTGTCTGCGACAGATTGTCTGTGTCTGGGACAGTGTGTCTCCGTCTGTGACAGTGTGTCAGTGTCTGGGACAGAATGTCTGTGTCTGGGTAAGTGTGTCAGTGTCTGGGACAGTGTGTCTCCATCTGCGACAGTGTGTCAGTGTCTGGGACAGTGTGTCTGTGTTTGGGACAGTGTGTCTGTGTCTGGGACAGTGTGTCTGTGTTTGGGACAGTGTGTCTCCATCTGCGACAGTGTGTCTGTGTCTGGGACAGTGTGTTTCCGTCTGTGACAGTGTGTCTGTGTCTGGGACAGTGTGTCAGTATCTGAGACAGTGTGTCAGTATCTGGGACAGTGTGTCTGTGTCTTGGACAGGGTGTCGGCGTCTGGGACAGTGTGACTGTGTCTGCGACTGTGTGTCAGTGTCCGGGACATGGTGTCTCTGTCTGGGACAGTGTGTCTGTGTCTGGGACAGTGTGTCTCCGTCTGCGACAGTGTGTCAGTGTCTGGGGACAGTGTGTCTGTGTCTGGGACAGTGTGTCAGTGTCTGGGACAGTGTGTCAGTGTCTGGGACAGTGTGTCTGTGTCTGGGACAGTGTGTCTGCCTGGGACAGTGTGTCTCCATCTGCGACAGTGTGTCTCCATCTGCGACAGTGTGTCAGTGTCTGGGACAGTGTGTCTGTGTCTGGGACAGTGTGTCTCCATCTGCGACAGTGTGTCTGTGTCTGGGACAGTGTGTCAATGTCTGGGACAGTGTGTCTGTGTCTGGGACAGTGTGTCCGTGCCCGGAACATTGTGTCTCTGTCTGGGACAGTGTGTCTGTGTCTGGGACAGTGTGTCTCTGTCTGAGGCAGTGTGTCAGTGTCTGGGACAGAGTGTCTGTGTCTGGGACAGAGTGTCGGTGTCTGGGGCAGAGTGTGTCTGTGTCTGGGGCAGAGTTTCAGTGTCTGGGACAGAGTGTCTGTGTCTGGGACAGTGTGTCTGAGTCTGGGACAGTGTGTCTGTCTGGGACAGTGTGTCTGTGTCTGGGACAGTGTGTCTGTGTCTGCGACAGAGTGTCTGTGTCTGGGACAGTGTGTCTCCATCTGCGACAGTGTGTCAGTGTCTGGGACAGTGTGTCTATGTCTGAGACAGTGTGTCAGTGTCTGGGGACAGTGTGTCTGTGTCTGGGACAGTGTGTCAGTGTCTGGGACAGTGTGTCTGTGTCTGGGACAGTGTGTCTCCGTCTGCGACAGTGTGTCAGTGTCTGGGGACAGTGTGTCTGTCTCTGGGACAGTGTGTCAGTGTCTGGGACAGTGTGTCTGTGTCTGGGACAGTGTGTCTGTGTCTGGGACAGTGTGTCTGCATGGGACAGTGTGTCAGTGTCTGGGACACTATGTCTGTGTCTACAACAGTGTGTCAGTGTCTGCAACAGTGTGTCTCCATCAGGGACAGTGTGTCTCTGTCTGCAACAATGTGTCTCTGTCTGGGACAGTGTGTCTGCATCTGGGACAGTGTGTCTGCATCTGGGACAGTGTGTCAGTATCTGAGACAGTGTGTCAGTGTCTGGGACAGTGTGTCTGTGTCTGGGACAGTGTGTCTCCATCTGCGACAGTGTGTCAGTGTCTGGGACAGTGTGTCTGTGTCTGGGACAGTGTGTCTCCATCTGCAACAGTGTGTCAGTGTCTGGGACAGTGTGTCTGTGTCTGGGACAGTGTGTCAATGTCTGGGACAGTGTGTCTGTGTCTGGGACAGTGTGTCAGTGCCCGGAACATTATGTCTGTGTCTGGGACAGTGTGTCTGTGTCTGGGACAGTGTGTCTCTGTCTGAGGCAGTGTGTCAGTGTCTGGGACAGAGTGTCTGTGTCTGGGACAGAGTGTCAGTGTCTGGGGCAGAGTGTGTCTGTGTCTGGGGCAGAGTGTCTGGGACAGAGTGTCTGTGTCTGGGACAGTGTGTCTGTGTCTGGGACAGTGTGTCTGTCTGCGACAGTGTGTCTGTGTCTGGGACAGTGTGTCTGTGTCTGCGACAGAGTGTCTGTGTCTGGGACAGTGTGTCTCCGTCTGTGACAGTGTGTCAGTGTCTGGGACAGAATGTCTGTGTCTGGGTAAGTGTGTCAGTGTCTGGGACAGTGTGTCTCCATCTGCGACAGTGTGTCAGTGTCTGGGACAGTGTGTCTGTGTCTGGGACAGTGTGTCTCCATCTGCAACAGTGTGTCAGTGTCTGGGACAGTGTGTCTGTGTCTGGGACAGTGTGTCAATGTCTGGGACAGTGTGTCAGTGTCTGGGACAGAATGTCTGTGTCTGGGTAAGTGTGTCAGTGTCTGGGACAGTGTGTCTCCATCTGCGACAGTGTGTCAGTGTCTGGGACAGTGTGTCTGTGTCTGGGACAGTGTGTCTCCATCTGCAACAGTGTGTCAGTGTCTGGGACAGTGTGTCTGTGTCTGGGACAGTGTGTCAATGTCTGGGACAGTGTGTCTGTGTCTGGGACAGTGTGTCAGTGCCCGGAACATTATGTCTGTGTCTGGGACAGTGTGTCTGTGTCTGGGACAGTGTGTCTCTGTCTGAGGCAGTGTGTCAGTGTCTGGGACAGAGTGTCTGTGTCTGGGACAGAGTGTCAGTGTCTGGGGCAGAGTGTGTCTGTGTCTGGGGCAGAGTGTCTGGGACAGAGTGTCTATGTCTGGGACAGTGTGTCTGTGTCTGGGACAGTGTGTCTGTCTGCGACAGTGTGTCTGTGTCTGGGACAGTGTGTCTGTTTCTGCGACAGAGTGTCTGTGTCTGGGACAGTGTGTCTCCGTCTGTGACAGTGTGTCAGTGTCTGGGACAGAATGTCTGTGTCTGGGTAAGTGTGTCAGTGTCTGGGACAGTGTGTCTCCATCTGCGACAGTGTGTCAGTGTCTGGGACAGTGTGTCTGTGTTTGGGACAGTGTGTCTGTGTCTGGGACAGTGTGTCTGTGTTTGGGACAGTGTGTCTCCATCTGCGACAGTGTGTCTGTGTCTGGGACAGTGTGTTTCCGTCTGTGACAGTGTGTCTGTGTCTGGGACAGTGTGTCAGTATCTGAGACAGTGTGTCAGTATCTGGGACAGTGTGTCTGTGTCTTGGACAGGGTGTCGGCGTCTGGGACAGTGTGACTGTGTCTGCGACTGTGTGTCAGTGTCCGGGACATGGTGTCTCTGTCTGGGACAGTGTGTCTGTGTCTGGGACAGTGTGTCTCCGTCTGCGACAGTGTGTCAGTGTCTGGGGACAGTGTGTCTGTGTCTGGGACAGTGTGTCAGTGTCTGGGACAGTGTGTCAGTGTCTGGGACAGTGTGTCTGTGTCTGGGACAGTGTGTCTGCCTGGGACAGTGTGTCTCCATCTGCGACAGTGTGTCTCCATCTGCGACAGTGTGTCAGTGTCTGGGACAGTGTGTCTGTGTCTGGGACAGTGTGTCTCCATCTGCGACAGTGTGTCTGTGTCTGGGACAGTGTGTCAATGTCTGGGACAGTGTGTCTGTGTCTGGGACAGTGTGTCCGTGCCCGGAACATTGTGTCTCTGTCTGGGACAGTGTGTCTGTGTCTGGGACAGTGTGTCTCTGTCTGAGGCAGTGTGTCAGTGTCTGGGACAGAGTGTCTGTGTCTGGGACAGAGTGTCGGTGTCTGGGGCAGAGTGTGTCTGTGTCTGGGGCAGAGTTTCAGTGTCTGGGACAGAGTGTCTGTGTCTGGGACAGTGTGTCTGAGTCTGGGACAGTGTGTCTGTCTGGGACAGTGTGTCTGTGTCTGGGACAGTGTGTCTGTGTCTGCGACAGAGTGTCTGTGTCTGGGACAGTGTGTCTCCATCTGCGACAGTGTGTCAGTGTCTGGGACAGTGTGTCTGTGTCTGGGACAGTGTGTCTCCATCTGCGACAGTGTGTCTGTGTCTGGGACAGTGTGTCAATGTCTGGGACAGTGTGTCTGTGTCTGGGACAGTGTGTCCGTGCCCGGAACATTGTGTCTCTGTCTGGGACAGTGTGTCTGTGTCTGGGACAGTGTGTCTCTGTCTGAGGCAGTGTGTCAGTGTCTGGGACAGAGTGTCTGTGTCTGGGACAGAGTGTCGGTGTCTGGGGCAGAGTGTGTCTGTGTCTGGGGCAGAGTTTCAGTGTCTGGGACAGAGTGTCTGTGTCTGGGACAGTGTGTCTGAGTCTGGGACAGTGTGTCTGTCTGGGACAGTGTGTCTGTGTCTGGGACAGTGTGTCTGTGTCTGCGACAGAGTGTCTGTGTCTGGGACAGTGTGTCTCCATCTGCGACAGTGTGTCAGTGTCTGGGACAGTGTGTCTATGTCTGAGACAGTGTGTCAGTGTCTGGGGACAGTGTGTCTGTGTCTGGGACAGTGTGTCAGTGTCTGGGACAGTGTGTCTGTGTCTGGGACAGTGTGTCTCCGTCTGCGACAGTGTGTCAGTGTCTGGGGACAGTGTGTCTGTCTCTGGGACAGTGTGTCAGTGTCTGGGACAGTGTGTCTGTGTCTGGGACAGTGTGTCTGTGTCTGGGACAGTGTGTCTGCATGGGACAGTGTGTCAGTGTCTGGGACACTATGTCTGTGTCTACAACAGTGTGTCAGTGTCTGTAACAGTGTGTCTCCATCAGGGACAGTGTGTCTCTGTCTGCAACAATGTGTCTCTGTCTGGGACAGTGTGTCTGCATCTGGGACAGTGTGTCAGTATCTGAGACAGTGTGTCAGTGTCTGGGACAGTGTGTCTGTGTCTGGGACAGTGTGTCTCCATCTGCGACAGTGTGTCAGTGTCTGGGACAGTGTGTCTGTGTCTGGGACAGTGTGTCTCCATCTGCAACAGTGTGTCAGTGTCTGGGACAGTGTGTCTGTGTCTGGGACAGTGTGTCAATGTCTGGGACAGTGTGTCTGTGTCTGGGACAGTGTGTCAGTGCCCGGAACATTATGTCTGTGTCTGGGACAGTGTGTCTGTGTCTGGGACAGTGTGTCTCTGTCTGAGGCAGTGTGTCAGTGTCTGGGACAGAGTGTCTGTGTCTGGGACAGAGTGTCAGTGTCTGGGGCAGAGTGTGTCTGTGTCTGGGGCAGAGTGTCTGGGACAGAGTGTCTATGTCTGGGACAGTGTGTCTGTGTCTGGGACAGTGTGTCTGTCTGCGACAGTGTGTCTGTGTCTGGGACAGTGTGTCTGTTTCTGCGACAGAGTGTCTGTGTCTGGGACAGTGTGTCTCCGTCTGTGACAGTGTGTCAGTGTCTGGGACAGAATGTCTGTGTCTGGGTAAGTGTGTCAGTGTCTGGGACAGTGTGTCTCCATCTGCGACAGTGTGTCAGTGTCTGGGACAGTGTGTCTGTGTTTGGGACAGTGTGTCTGTGTCTGGGACAGTGTGTCTGTGTTTGGGACAGTGTGTCTCCATCTGCGACAGTGTGTCTGTGTCTGGGACAGTGTGTTTCCGTCTGTGACAGTGTGTCTGTGTCTGGGACAGTGTGTCAGTATCTGAGACAGTGTGTCAGTATCTGGGACAGTGTGTCTGTGTCTTGGACAGGGTGTCGGCGTCTGGGACAGTGTGACTGTGTCTGCGACTGTGTGTCAGTGTCCGGGACATGGTGTCTCTGTCTGGGACAGTGTGTCTGTGTCTGGGACAGTGTGTCTCCGTCTGCGACAGTGTGTCAGTGTCTGGGGACAGTGTGTCTGTGTCTGGGACAGTGTGTCAGTGTCTGGGACAGTGTGTCAGTGTCTGGGACAGTGTGTCTGTGTCTGGGACAGTGTGTCTGCCTGGGACAGTGTGTCAGTGTCTGGGACACTATGTCTGTGTCTACAACAGTGTGTCAGTGTCTGCAACAGTGTGTCTCCGTCAGTGACAGTGTGCCTCTGTCTGCAACAATGTGTCTCTGTCTGGGACAGTGTGTCTGCATCTGGGACAGTGTGTCAGTATCTGAGACAGTGTCAGTGTCTGCAACAGTGTGTCTGTGTCTGAGACAGTGTGTCTCCATCTGCGACAGTGTGTCAGTGTCTGGGACAGTGTGTCTGTGTCTGCGACAGTGAGTCTCTGTCTGAGGCAGTGTGTCAGTGTCTGGGACAGAGTGTCTGTGTCTGGGACAGTGTGTCTCTGTCTGAGGCAGTGTGTCAGTGTCTGGGACAGAGTGTCAGTGTCTGGGACAGAGTTTCAGTGCCTGGGACAGAGTGTCTGTGTCTGGGACAGTGTGTCTGTGTCTGTGACAGTGTGTCTCCATCTGCGACAGTGTGTCAGTGTCTGGGACAGTGTGTCTCCATCTGCGACAGTGTGTCAGTGTCTGGGACAGTGTGTCTGTGTCTGGGACAGTGTGTCAATGTCTGGGACAGTGTGTCTGTGTCTGGGACAGTGTGTCCGTGCCCGGAACATTGTGTCTCTGTCTGGGACAGTGTGTCTGTGTCTGGGACAGTGTGTCTCTGTCTGAGGCAGTGTGTCAGTGTCTGGGACAGAGTGACTGTGTCTGGGACAGAGTGTCGGTGTCTGGGGCAGAGTGTGTCTGTGTCTGGGGCAGAGTGTCAGTGTCTGGGACAGAGTGTCTGTGTCTGGGACAGTGTGTCTGTGTCTGGGACAGTGTGTCTGTCTGGGACAGTGTGTCTGTGTCTGGGACAGTGTGTCTGTGTCTGCGACAGAGTGTCTGTGTCTGGGACAGTGTGTCTCCGTCTGCGACAGTGTGTCAGTGTCTGGGGCAGTGTGTCTGTGTCTGGGGCAGTGTGTCTCCATCTGCAACAGTGTGTATCTCGGACAGTGTGTCTGTGTCTGGGACAGTGTGTCTGTGTCTACGACAGTGTGTCTCTGTCTGGGACAGCTTGTCAGTGTCTGGGACAGTGTGTCTGTGTCTGGGACAGTGCGTCTGTCTGGGACTATGTCAGTGTCCGGGACAGTGTGTCTGTGTCTGGGACAGTGTGTCAGTGGCTGGGACACTATGTCTGCGTCTATGACAGTGTGTCAGTGTCTGGGACACTGACTGTGTCTACGACAGTGTGTCAGTGTCGGGGACAGTGTGTCTCTGTCTGCGACAGTGTGTCTGTGTCTGGGACAGTGTGTCAGTGTCTGGGACACTGTGTCAGTGTCTGGGACACTATGTCTGTGTCTACGACAGTGTGTCAGTGTCTACGACAGTGTGTCAGTGTCGGGGACAGTGTGTCTCTGTCTGCGACAGAGTGTCAGTGTCTGGGACAGTGTGTCAGTGTCTGAGACAGTGTGTCAGTGTCTGTGACAGTGTGTCAGTGTCTCGGACAGTGTGTCTCCATCTGCGACAGAGTGTCTGTGTCTGGGACAGTGTGTCTCCGTCTGCGATAGTGTGTCAGTGTCTACGACAGTGTGTCTGTGTCTGGGACAGTGTGTCTGTGTCTGGGACAGTGTGTCAGTGTCCGGGACAGTGTGTCTCCGTCTGCGATAGTGTGTCAGTGTTTACGACAGTGTGTCTGTGTCAGGGACAGTGTGTTTGTGCCTGCGAGAGTGTGTCAATGTCTGGGACAGTGTGTCTGTGTTTGGGACAGTGTGTCTGTGTCTGGGACAGTGTGTCTCCGTCTGTGACAGTGTGTCAGTGTTTGGGACAGTGTGTCTCCGTCTGCGATAGTGTGTCAGTGTCTACCACAGTTTGTCAGTGTCTGGGACAGTGTGTGTCCGTCTGCGATAGTGTGTCAGTGTCTGGGACAGTGTGTCAGTGTCTGCAACAGTGTGTCAGTGTCCGGGACAGTGTGTCTGTGTCTGGGACAGTGCGCCTGTCTGGGACAGTGTGTCAGTGGCTGGGACAGTGTGTCAGTGTCTGGGACACTGTCTGTGTCTACGACAGTGTGTCGGGGTCTACGACAGTGTGTCTATGTCTGAGACAGTGTGTCTCTGTCTGCGACAGTGTGTCTGTGTCTGGGACAGTGTGTCAGTGTCTGGGACACTGTGTCAGTGTCTGGGACACTATGTCTGTGTCTACGACAGTGTGTCAGTGTCTACGACAGTGTGTCAGTGTCGGGGACAGTGTGTCTCTGTCTGCGACAGAGTGTCAGTGTCTGGGACAGTGTGTCAGTGTCTGCAACAGTGTGTCAGTGGCCGGGACAGTGTGTCAGTGTCTGGGACTGTGTGTCTGTCTGGGACAGTGTGTCTCCGTCTGCGACAGTGTGTCAGTGTCTGGGACAGTGTGTCTGTGTCTGGGACAGTGTGTCTCCGTCTGTGACAGTGTGTCTGTGTCTGGGACAGTGTGTCTATGTCTGGGACAGTGTGTCTCCATCTGCGACAGTGTGTCAGTGTCTGGGACAGTGTGTCAGTGTCTGGGACAGCTTGTCAGTGTCTGGGACAGTGCGTCTGTCTGGGACAGTGTGTCAGTGGCTGGGACACTATGCCTGCGACTATGACAGTGTGTCAGTGTCTGGGACACTGTCTGTGTCTACGACAGTGTGTCAGTGTCTACGACAGTGTGTCAGTGTCGGGGACAGTGTGTCTCTGTCTGCGACAGTGTGTCTGTGTCTGGGACAGTGTGTCAGTGTCTGGGACACTGTGTCAGTGTCTGGGATACTATGTCTGTGTCTACGACAGTGTGTCAGTGTCTACGACAGTGTGTTAGTGTCGGGGACAGTGTGTCTCTGTCTGCGACAGAGTGTCAGTGTCTGGGACAGTGTGCCAGTGTCTGAGACAGTGTGTCAGTGTCTGTGACAGTGTGTCAGTGTGTCAGTGTCTCGGACAGTGTGTCTCCATCTGCGACAGAGTGTCTGTGTCTGGGACAGTGTGTCTCCGTCTGCGATAGTGTGTCAGTGTCTACGACAGTGTGTCTGTGTCTGGGACAGTGTGTCTGTGCCTGCGAGAGTGTGTCAATGTCTGGGACAGTGTGTCTGTGTCTGGGACAGTGTGTCAGTGTCTGGGACACTGTGTCTGTGTCTGGGACAGTGTGTCTCCGTCTGCGACAGTGTGTCAGTGTCTGGGACAGTGTGTCTATGTCTGAGACAGTGTGTCAGTGTCTGGGACAGTGTGTCTGTGTCTGGGACAGTGTGTCTCCGTCTGCGACAGTGTGTCAGTGTCTGGGGCAGTGTGTCTGTGTCTGGGGCAGTGTGTCTCCATCTGCAACAGTGTGTATCTCGGACAGTGTGTCTGTGTCTGGGACAGTGTGTCTGTGTCTACGACAGTGTGTCTCTGTCTGTGACATTGTGTCTGTGTCTGGGACACTGCGTCTCTGTCTGGGACAGTGTGTCTGCCTGGGACAGTGTGTCAGTGTCTGGGACACTATGTCTGTGTCTACGACAGTGTGTCAATGTCTGCGACACTGTGTCTCCGCCAGGGACAGTGTGTCTCTGTCTGCGACAGTGTGTCTCTGTCTGATACAGTGTGTCTGTGTCTGGGACAGAGCGTCGCTGTCTGTGACATTGTGTCTCCGTCTGCGACAGTGTGTCTGTGTTTGGGACAATGTGTCTGTGTCTGGGACAGTGTGTCTCTGTCTGAGACAGTGTGTCAGTATCTGGGACAGTGTGTCTGTGTCCAGGACACTGTGTCTCTGTCTGGGACAGTGTGTCGGTGTTTGGGACAGTGTGTCTCTGCCTGGGGCAGAGTGTCAGTGTCTGGGACAGAGTGTCTGTGTCTGGGACAGTGTGTCTGTGTCTGGGACAGTGTGTCAGTGTCTGGGACAGTGTGTCTGGGACAGTGTGTCTCTGTCTGTGACAGTGTGTCAGTGTCTGGGATAGTGTGTCTGTGTCTGGGACAGTTTGTCTCCGTCTGCGACAGTGTGTCAGTGTCTGGGACAGTGTGTCTATGTCTGAGACAGTGTGTCAGTGTCTGGGACAGTGTGTCAGTGTCTGGGACAGTGTGTCTGTCTGGGACAGTGTGTCTCCGTCTGCGACAGTGTGTCAGTGTCTGGGACAGTGTGTCTGTGTCTGGGGCAGTGTGTCTCCGTCTGTGACAGTGTGTCAGTGTCTGGGACAGTGTGTCTATGTCTGGGACAGTGTGTCTCCATCTGCGACAGTGTGTCAGTGTCTGGGACAGTGTGTCAGTGTCTGGGACAGCTTGTCAGTGTCTGGGACAGTGTGTCTGTGTCTGGGACAGTGCGTCTGTCTGGGACTGTGTGTCAGTGTCCGGGACAGTGTGTCTGTGTCTGGGACAGTGCGTCTGTCTGGGACAGTGTGTCAGTGTCTGGGACAGTGTGTCAGTGTCTGGGTCACTGTGTCAGTGTCTGGGACACTATGTCTGTGTCTACGACAGTGTGTCAGTGTCTACGACAGTGTGTCAGTGTCGGGGACAGTGTGTCTCTGTCTGCGACAGAGTGTCAGTGTCTGGGACAGTGTGTCAGTGTCTGCAACAGTGTGTCAGTGGCCGGGACAGTGTGTCAGTGTCTGGGACAGTGTGTCTGTCTGGGACAGTGTGTCTCCGTCTGCGACAGTGTGTCAGTGTCTGGGACAGTGTGTCTGTGTCTGGGACAGTGTGTCTCCGTCTGTGACAGTGTGTCTATGTCTGGGACAGTGTGTCTCCATCTGCGACAGTGTGTCAGTGTCTGGGACAGTGTGTCAGTGTCTGGGACAGTGTGTCTGTGTCTGGGACAGTGTGTCTGTCTGGGACAGTGTGTCAGTGTCCGGGACAGTGTGTCTGTGTCTGGGACAGTGCGTCTGTCTGGGACAGTGTGTCAGTGGCTGGGACACTATGCCTGCGACTATGACAGTGTG
The DNA here is from genome assembly GCF_037043375.1 of Chiloscyllium plagiosum. NCBI lineage: Eukaryota > Metazoa > Chordata > Chondrichthyes > Orectolobiformes > Hemiscylliidae > Chiloscyllium > Chiloscyllium plagiosum. The sequence goes on from NW_028270141.1 coordinate 42,791,114, forward strand.
TCAGTGTCTGGGACACTGTCTGTGTCTACGACAGTGTGTCAGTGTCTACGACAGTGTGTCAGTGTCTGGGACAGAGTGTCTGTGTCTGGGACAGTGTGTCTCTGTCTGGGACAGTGTGTCAGTGTCTGGGACAGTGTGTCTCCCTCTGCGACAGTGTGTCAGTGTCTGTGACAGTGTGTCTGTGTGTGGGACAGTGTGTCTCTGTCTGGGATAGTGTGTCAGTGTCTTGGACAGTGTGTCTCCATCTGCGACAGTGTGTCTGTGTCCGGGACACTGAGTCTCTGCCTGGGACAGTGTGTCTGTCTGGGACACTATGTCTGTGTCTACGACAGTGTGTCAGTATCTGGGACAGTGTGTCTGTGTCTGCGACAGTGTGTCTCTGTCTGTGACATTGCGTCTCTGTCTGGGACAGTGTGTCTGTCTGGGACAGTGTGTCAGTGTCTGGGACAGTGTGTGTCCGTCTGCGATAGTGTGTCAGTGTCTACGACAGTGTGTCTGTGTCTGGGACAGTGTGTCTGTGCCTGCGAGAGTGTGTCAATGTCTGGGACAGTGTGTCTGTGTCTGGGACAGTGTGTCAGTGTCTGGGATACTGTGTCTGTGTCTGGGACAGTGTGTCTCCGTCTGCGACAGTGTGTCAGTGTCTGGGACAGTGTGTCTATGTCTGAGACAGTGTGTCAGTGTCTGGGACAGTGTGTCTGTGTCTGGGACAGTGTGTCTCCGTCTGTGACAGTGTGTCAGTGTCTGGGGCAGTGTGTCTGTGTCTGGGACAGTGTGTCTCCGTCTGTGACAGTGTGTCTGTGTCTGGGACAGTGTGTCTATGTCTGGGACAGTGTGTCTCCATCTGCGACAGTGTGTCAGTGTCTGGGACAGTGTGTCAATGTCTGGGACAGCTTGTCAGTGTCTGGGACAGTGTGTCTGTGTCTGGGACAGTGCGTCTGTCTGGGACAGTGTGTCAGTGTCCGGGACAGTGTGTCTGTGTCTGGGGCAGAGTGTCTGTGTCTGGGACAGTGTGTCTCCGTCTGTGGCAGTGTGTCTGTGTCTGGGACAGTGTGTCTATGTCTGGGACAGTGTGTCTCCATCTGCGACAGTGTGTCTGTGTCTGGGGCAGAGTGTCTGTGTCTGGGACAGTGTGTCTCTATCTGAGACAGTGTGTCAGTGTCTGGGACAGTGTGTCAGTGTCTGGGACAGTGTGTCTGTGTCTGGGACAGTGCGTCTGTCTGGGACAATGTGTCAGTGTCCGGGACAGTGTGTCTGTGTCTGGGACAGTGCATCTGTCTGGGACAGTGTGTCAGTGGCTGGGACACTATGTCTGCGTCTATGACAGTGTGTCAGTGTCTGGGACACTGACTGTGTCTACGACAGTGTGTCAGTGTCGGGGACAGTGTGTCTCTGTCTGCGACAGTGTGTCTGTGTCTGGGACAGTGTGTCAGTGTCTGGGACACTGTGTCAGTGTCTGGGACACTATGTCTGTTTCTACGACAGTGTGTCAGTGTCTACGACAGTGTGTCAGTGTCGGGGACAGTGTGTCTCTGTCTGCGACAGAGTGTCAGTGTCTGGGACAGTGTGTCAGTGTCTGAGACAGTGTGTCAGTGTCTGTGACAGTGTGTCAGTGTCTCGGACAGTGTGTCTCCATCTGCGACAGAGTGTCTGTGTCTGGGACAGTGTGTCTCCGTCTGCGATAGTGTGTCAGTGTCTACGACAGTCTGTCTGTGTCTGGGACAGTGTGTCTGTGTCTGGGACAGTGCGTCAGTGTCCGGGACAGTGTGTCTCCGTCTGCGATAGTGTGTCAGTGTTTACGACAGTGTGTCTGTGTCAGGGACAGTGTGTTTGTGCCTGCGAGAGTGTGTCAATGTCTGGGACAGTGTGTCTGTGTTTGGGACAGTGTGTCTGTGTCTGGGACAGTGTGTCTCCGTCTGTGACAGTGTGTCAGTGTTTGGGACAGTGTGTCTCCGTCTGCGATAGTGTGTCAGTGTCTACGACAGTGTGTCAGTGTCTGGGACAGTGTGTGTCCGTCTGCGATAGTGTGTCAGTGTCTACGACAGTGTGTCTGTGTCTGGGACAGTGTGTCTGTGACTGCGAGAGTGTGTCAATGTCTGGGACAGTGTGTCTGTGTCTGGGACAGTGTGTCAGTGTCTGGGACACTGTGTCTGTGTCTGGGACAGTGTGTCTCCGTCTGCGACAGTGTGTCAGTGTCTGGGACAGTGTGTCTATGTCTGAGACAGTGTGTCAGTGTCTGGGACAGTGTGTCTGTGTCTGGGACAGTGTGTCTCCGTCTGCGACAGTGTGTCAGTGTCTGGGGCAGTGTGTCTGTGTCTGGGACAGTGTGTCTCCATCTGCAACAGTGTGTATCTCGGACAGTGTGTCTGTGTCTGGGACAGTGTGTCTGTGTCTACAACAGTGTGTCTCTGTCTGTGACATTGTGTCTGTGTCTGGGACACTGCGTCTCTGTCTGGGACAGTGTGTCTGCCTGGGACAGTGTGTCAGTGTCTGGGACACTATGTCTGTGTCTACGACAGTGTGTCAGTGTCTGCGACACTGTGTCTCCGCCAGGGACAGTGTGTCTCTGTCTGCGACAGTGTGTCTCTGTCTGATACAGTGTGTCTGTGTCTGGGACAGAGCGTCGCTGTCTGTGACATTGTGTCTCCGTCTGCGACAGTGTGTCTGTGTTTGGGACAATGTGTCTGTGTCTGGGACAGTGTGTCTCTGTCTGAGACAGTGTGTCAGTATCTGGGACAGTGTGTCTGTGTCCAGGACACTGTGTCTCTGTCTGGGACAGTGTGTCTGTGTTTGGGACAGTGTGTCTCTGTCTGCGGCAATGTGTCAGTGTCTGGGACAGTGTGTCTCTGCCTGGGGCAGAGTGTCAGTGTCTGGGACAGAGTGTCTGTGTCTGGGACAGTGTGTCTCTGTCTGGGACAGTGTGTCAGTGTCTGGGACAGTGTGTCTCCCTCTGCGACAGTGTGTCAGTGTCTGGGATAGTGTGTCTGTGTGTGGGACAGTGTGTCTCTGTCTGGGATAGTGTGTCAGTGTCTGGGACAGTGTGTCTCCATCTGTGACAGTGTGTCTGTGTCCGGGACACTGTGTCTCTGCCTGGGACACTGTGTCTGTCTGGGACAGTGTGTCTGTGTCTGGGACAGTGTGTCTGTGTCTGGGACTGTGTGTCAGTGTCTGGGACAGTGTGTCTGTGTCCGGGACACTGTGTCTCTGGGACAGTATGTCTGTGTTTGGGACAGTGTGTCTCTGTCTGCGGCAATGTGTCAGTGTCTGGGACAGTGTGTCTCTGTCTGGGGCAGAGTGTCAGTGTCTGGGACAGAGTGTCTGTGTCTGGGACAGTGTGTCTCTGTCTGGGACAGTGTGTCTCCATCTGCAACAGTGTGTCTCTGGGACAGTGTGTCTGTGTCTGGGACAGTGTGTCTGTGTCTGTAACATTGTGTCAGCATCGGGGACACTGTGTCACTGTCTGGGACAGTGTGTCTGTGTCTGGGACAGTGTGTCTGTATCTGGGACAGTTTGTCAGTGTCTCGGACAGTGTGTCTCCGTCTGCGACAGTGTGACAGTGTCTGAGACAGAGTGTCTGTGTCTGGGACAGTGTGTCTGTGTCTGTGATAGTGTGTCAATGTCTGGGACAGTGTGTCTGTGTCTCGGACAGTATGTCTCCATCTGTGACAGTGTCTGTGTCTGTGACAGTGTGTCTGTGTCTGGGACAGTGTGTCTCCATCTGCAACAGTGTGTATCTGGGACAGTGTGTCTGTGTCTGGGACAGTGTGTCTGTGTCTGTAACATTGTGTCAGCATCGGGGACACTGTGTCTCTGTCTGGGACAGTGTGTCTGTGTCTGGGACAGTGTGTCTGTATCTGGGACAGTTTGTCAGTGTCTCGGACAGTGTGTCTCCGTCTGCGACAGTGTGTCAGTGTCTGGGACAGTGTGTCAGTGTCTGGGACACTATGTCTGTGTCTACGACAGTGTGTCAGTGTCTGTGACTGTGTGTCAGTGTCGGGGACACTGTGTCTCTGTCTGGAACAGTGTGTCTGTCTGGGACAGTGTGTCAGTGTCTGGGACACTATGTCTGTGTCTACGACAGTGTGTCTCTGTCTGTGACAATGTGTCTGTGTCTGGGACAGTGTGTCAGTGTCTGGGACAGTGTGTCAGTGTCTCGGACAGTGTGTCTCTGTCTGAGACAGTGTGTCAGTGTCTGGGACAGAGTGTCTCCGTCTGCGACAGTGTGTCTGTCTGGGACAGTGTGTCAGTGTCTGGGACACTATGTCTGTGTCTACGACAGTGTGTCAGTGTCTGCGACAGTGTGTCAGTGTCGGGGACACTGTGTCTCTGTCTGGAACAGTGTGTCTGTCTGGGACAGTGTGTCAGTGTCTGGGACACTATGTGTGTGTCTACGACAGTGTGTCTCTGCCTGTGACAATGTGTCTGTGTCTGGGACAGTGTGTCAGTGTCTGGGACAGTGTGCCTGTGTCTGGGTCAGTGTGTTTCTGTCTGAGACAGTGTGTCTGTGTCTGGGGCCGAGTGGCTGTGTCTGGGACAGCGTGTCGGTGTCTGGGACGGTGTGTCTCTATCTGAGACAGTGTGTCTGTGTCTGAGACAGTGTGTCTGTGTCTGTGACAGTGTGTCTGTGTCTGAGACAGTGTGTCTGTCTGAGACAGAGTGTCTGTGTCTGGGACAATGTGTCTGTGTCTACGACAGTGTGTCTCTGTCTTTGACCGTGTGTCAGTGTCTGGGACAGTGTGTCTGTGTCTGCGAAAGTGTGTTTCTGTCTGTGACAGTGTGTCAGTATCTGGGACAGTGTGTCTCTGTCTGAGACAGTGTGTCTGTGTCTGGGACAGTGTGTCAGTGTCTGGGACAGTATGTCTCCGTCTGCGACAGTGTGTCAGTGTCTGGGACAGTGTGTCAATGTCCGGGACAGTGTGTCTGTTGCTGGGACAGTGTGTCTCTGTCTGCGACAGTGTGTCAGTGCCTGCGAGAGTGTGTCAATGTCTGGGACAGTGTGTCTGTGTCTGGGACAGTGTGTCTGTGTCTGGGACAGTGTGTCTCTGTCTGCAACAGTGTGTCAGTGTCTGTGACTGTGTGTCAGTGTCGGGGACACTGTGTCTCTGTCTGGAACAGTGTGTCTGTCTGGGACAGTGTGTCAGTGTCTGGGACACTATGTCTGTGTCTACGACAGTGTGTCTCTGCCTGTGACAATGTGTCTGTGTCTGGGACAGTGTGTCAGTGTCTGGGACAGTGTGCCTGTGTCTGGGTCAGTGTGTTTCTGTCTGAGACAGTGTGTCTGTGTCTGGGGCCGAGTGGCTGTGTCTGGGACAGCGTGTCGGTGTCTGGGACGGTGTGTCTCTATCTGAGACAGTGTGTCTGTGTCTGAGACAGTGTGTCTGTGTCTGTGACAGTGTGTCTCTGTCTGGGACAGTGCGTCTGTCTGGGACAATGTGTCAGTGTCCGGGACAGTGTGTCTGTGTCTGGGACAGTGCGTCTGTCTGGGACAGTGTGTCAGTGGCTGGGACACTATGTCTGCGTCTATGACAGTGTGTCAGTGTCTGGGACACTGACTGTGTCTACGACAGTGTGTCAGTGTCGGGGACAGTGTGTCTCTGTCTGCGACAGTGTGTCTGTGTCTGGGACAGTGTGTCAGTGTCTGGCACACTGTGTCAGTGTCTGGGACACTATGTCTGTGTCTACGACAGTGTGTCAGTGTCTACGACAGTGTGTCAGTGTCGGGGACAGTGTGTCTCTGTCTGCGACAGAGTGTCAGTGTCTGGGACAGTGTGTCAGTGTCTGAGACAGTGTGTCAGTGTCTGTGACAGTGTGTCAGTGTCTCGGACAGTGTGTCTCCATCTGCGACAGAGTGTCTGTGCCTGGGACAGTGTGTCTCCGTCTGCGATAGTGTGTCAGTGTCTACGACAGTGTGTCTGTGTCTGGGACAGTGTGTCTGTGTCTGGGACAGTGTGTCAGTGTCCGGGACAGTGTGTCTCTGTCTGCGATAGTGTGTCAGTGTTTACGACAGTGTGTCTGTGTCAGGGACAGTGTGTTTGTGCCTGCGAGAGTGTGTCAATGTCTGGGACAGTGTGTCTGTGTTTGGGACAGTGTGTCTGTGTCTGGGACAGTGTGTCTCCGTCTGTGACAGTGTGTCAGTGTTTGGGACAGTGTGTCTCCGTCTGCGATAGTGTGTCAGTGTCTACGACAGTGTGTCTGTGTCTGGGACAGTGTGTCAGTGTCTGGGACAGTGTGTGTCCGTCTGCGATAGTGTGTCAGTGTCTACGACAGTGTGTCTGTGTCTGGGACAGTGTGTCTGTGCCTGCGAGAGTGTGTCAATGTCTGGGACAGTGTGTCTGTGTCTGGGACAGTGTGTCAGTGTCTGGGATACTGTGTCTGTGTCTGGGACAGTGTGTCTCCGTCTGCGACAGTGTGTCAGTGTCTGGGACAGTGTGTCTATGTCTGAGACAGTGTGTCAGTGTCTGGGACAGTGTGTCTGTGTCTGGGACAGTGTGTCTCCGTCTGTGACAGTGTGTCAGTGTCTGGGGCAGTGTGTCTGTGTCTGGGACAGTGTGTCTCCGTCTGTGACAGTGTGTCTGTGTCTGGGACAGTGTGTCTATGTCTGGGACAGTGTGTCTCCATCTGCGACAGTGTGTCAGTGTCTGGGACAGTGTGTCAGTGTCTGGGACAGCTTGTCAGTGTCTGGGACAGTGTGTCTGTGTCTGGGACAGTGCGTCTGTCTGGGACAGTGTGTCAGTGTCCGGGACAGTGTGTCTGTGTCTGGGGCAGAGTGTCTGTGTCTGGGACAGTGTGTCTGCGTCTGTGACAGTGTGTCTGTGTCTGGGACAGTGTGTCTATGTCTGGGACAGTGTGTCTCCATCTGCGACAGTGTGTCAGTGTCTGGGACAGTGTGTCAGTGTCTGGGACAGTGTGTCTGTGTCTGGGACAGTGTGTCTGTCTGGGACAATGTGTCAGTGTCCGGGACAGTGTGTCTGTGTCTGGGACAGTGCATCTGTCTGGGACAGTGTGTCAGTGGCTGGGACACTATGTCTGCGTCTATGACAGTGTGTCAGTGTCTGGGACACTGACTGTGCCTACGACAGTGTGTCAGTGTCGGGGACAGTGTGTCTCTGTCTGCGACAGTATGTCTGTGTCTGGGACAGTGTGTCAGTGTCTGGGACACTGTGTCAGTGTCTGGGACACTATGTCTGTGTCTACGACAGTGTGTCAGTGTCTACGACAGTGTGTCAGTGTCGGGGACAGTGTGTCTCTGTCTGCGACAGAGTGTCAGTGTCTGGGACAGTGTGTCAGTGTCTGAGACAGTGTGTCAGTGTCTGTGACAGTGTGTCAGTGTCTCGGACAGTGTGTCTCCATCTGCGACAGAGTGTCTGTGTCTGGGACAGTGTGTCTCCGTCTGCGATAGTGTGTCAGTGTCTACGACAGTGTGTCTGTGTCTGGGACAGTGTGTCTGTGTCTGGGACAGTGTGTCAGTGTCCGGGACAGTGTGTCTCCGTCTGCGATAGTGTGTCAGTGTTTACGACAGTGTGTCTGTGTCAGGGACAGTGTGTTTGTGCCTGCGAGAGTGTGTCAATGTCTGGGACAGTGTGTCTGTGTTTGGGACAGTGTGTCTGTGTCTGGGACAGTGTGTCTCCGTCTGTGACAGTGTGTCAGTGTTTGGGACAGTGTGTCTCCGTCTGCGATAGTGTGTCAGTGTCTACGACAGTGTGTCAGTGTCTGGGACAGTGTGTGTCCGTCTGCGATAGTGTGTCAGTGTCTACGACAGTGTGTCTGTGTCTGGGACAGTGTGTCTGTGCCTGCGAGAGTGTGTCTGTGTCTGGGACAGTGTGTCAGTGTCTGGGACACTGTGTCTGTGTCTGGGACAGTGTGTCTCCGTCTGCGACAGTGTGTCAGTGTCTGGGACAGTGTGTCTATGTCTGAGACAGTGTGTCAGTGTCTGGGACAGTGTGTCTGTGTCTGGGACAGTGTGTCTCCGTCTGCGACAGTGTGTCAGTGTCTGGGGCAGTGTGTCTGTGTCTGGGACAGTGTGTCTCCATCTGCAACAGTGTGTATCTCGGACAGTGTGTCTGTGTCTGGGACAGTGTGTCTGTGTCTACAACAGTGTGTCTCTGTCTGTGACATTGTGTCTGTGTCTGGGACACTGCGTCTCTGTCTGGGACAGTGTGTCTGCCTGGGACAGTGTGTCAGTGTCTGGGACACTATGTCTGTGTCTACGACAGTGTGTCAGTGTCTGCGACACTGTGTCTCCGCCAGGGACAGTGTGTCTCTGTCTGCGACAGTGTGTCTCTGTCTGATACAGTGTGTCTGTGTCTGGGACAGAGCGTCGCTGTCTGTGACATTGTGTCTCCGTCTGCGACAGTGTGTCTGTGTTTGGGACAATGTGTCTGTGTCTGGGACAGTGTGTCTCTGTCTGAGACAGTGTGTCAGTATCTGGGACAGTGTGTCTGTGTCCAGGACACTGTGTCTCTGTCTGGGACAGTGTGTCTGTGTTTGGGACAGTGTGTCTCTGTCTGCGGCAATGTGTCAGTGTCTGGGACAGTGTGTCTCTGCCTGGGGCAGAGTGTCAGTGTCTGGGACAGAGTGTCTGTGTCTGGGACAGTGTGTCTCTGTCTGGGACAGTGTGTCAGTGTCTGGGACAGTGTGTCTCCCTCTGCGACAGTGTGTCAGTGTCTGGGATAGTGTGTCTGTGTGTGGGACAGTGTGTCTCTGTCTGGGATAGTGTGTCAGTGTCTGGGACAGTGTGTCTCCATCTGTGACAGTGTGTCTGTGTCCGGGACACTGTGTCTCTGCCTGGGACACTGTGTCTGTCTGGGACAGTGTGTCTGTGTCTGGGACAGTGTGTCTGTGTCTGGGACTGTGTGTCACTATCTGGGACAGTGTGTCTGTGTCCGGGACACTGTGTCTCTGGGACAGTATGTCTGTGTTTGGGACAGTGTGTCTCTGTCTGCGGCAATGTGTCAGTGTCTGGGACAGTGTGTCTCTGTCTGGGGCAGAGTGTCAGTGTCTGGGACAGAGTGTCTGTGTCTGGGACAGTGTGTCTCTGTCTGGGACAGTGTGTCTCCATCTGCAACAGTGTGTCTCTGGGACAGTGTGTCTGTGTCTGGGACAGTGTGTCTGTGTCTGTAACATTGTGTCAGCATCGGGGACACTGTGTCACTGTCTGGGACAGTGTGTCTGTGTCTGGGACAGTGTGTCTGTATCTGGGACAGTTTGTCAGTGTCTGGGACAGTGTGTCTCCATCTGCAACAGTGTGTATCTCGGACAGTGTGTCTGTGTCTGGGACAGTGTGTCTGTGTCTACAACAGTGTGTCTCTGTCTGTGACATTGTGTCTGTGTCTGGGACACTGCGTCTCTGTCTGGGACAGTGTGTCTGCCTGGGACAGTGTGTCAGTGTCTGGGACACTATGTCTGTGTCTACGACAGTGTGTCAGTGTCTGCGACACTGTGTCTCCGCCAGGGACAGTGTGTCTCTGTCTGCGACAGTGTGTCTCTGTCTGATACAGTGTGTCTGTGTCTGGGACAGAGCGTCGCTGTCTGTGACATTGTGTCTCCGTCTGCGACAGTGTGTCTGTGTTTGGGACAATGTGTCTGTGTCTGGGACAGTTTGTCGCCATCTGCGACAGTGTGTCTGTGTCCGCGACACTGTGTCTCTGCCTGGGACAGTGTGTCTGTGTCTGGGACTGTGTGTCAGTGTCTGGGACAGTGTGTCAGTGTCTGGGACAGTGTGTCTCCATCTGCAACAGTGTGTCAGTGTCTGTGACAGTGTGTCAGTGCGACAGTGTGTCTGTGTCTACGACAGTGTGTCAGTATCTGGGACAGTGTTTCTGTGTCTCTGACAGTGTGTCAATGTCTGGGACAGTGTGTCTGTGTCTCGGACAGTATGTCTCCATCTGTGACAGTGTCTGTGTCTGTGACAGTGTGTCTGTGTCTGGGACAGTGTGTCTCCATCTGCAACAGTGTGTATCTGGGACAGTGTGTCTGTGCCTGGGACAGTGTGTCTGTGTCTGTAACATTGTGTCAGCATCGGGGACACTGTGTCTCTGTCTCTGACTGTGTGTCTGTGTCTGGGACAGTGTGTCTGTGTCTGTAACATTGTGTCAGCATCGGGGACACTGTGTCTCTGTCTGGGACAGTGTGTCTGTGTCTGGGACAGTGTGTCTGTGTCTGTAACATTGTGTCAGCATTGGGGACACTGTGTCACTGTCTTAGACAGTGTGTCAGTGTCTGGGACAGAGTGACTCCGTCTGAGACAGTGTGTCTGTCTGGGACAGTGTGTCAGTGTCTGGGACAGTGTGTCTGTCTGGGACAGTGTGTCAGTGTCTGGGACACTATGTCAGTGTCTACAACAGTGTGTCAGTGTCTGGGACAGTGTGTCAGTGTCGGGGACACTGTGTCTCTGTCTGGAACAGTGTGTCTGTCTGGGACAGTGTGTCAGTGTCTGGGACACTATGTCTGTGTCTACGACAGTGTGTCTCTGTCTGTGACAATGTGTCTGTGTCTGGGACAGTGTGTCAGTGTCTGGGACAGTGTGCCTGTGTCTGGGTCAGTGTGTTTCTGTCTGAGACAGTGTGTCTGTGTCTGGGGCCGAGTGTCTGTGTCTGGGACAGCGTGTCGGTGTCTGGGACAGTGGGTCTCTATCTGAGACAGTGTGTCTGTGTCTGAGACAGTGTGTCCATGTCTGTGACAGTGTGTCTGTGTCTGAGACAGTGTGTCTGTCTGAGACAGAGTGGCTGTGTCTGGGACAATGTGTCTGTGGGTCTCTATCTGAGACAGTGTGTCTGTGTCTGAGACAGTGTGTCCATGTCTGTGACAGTGTGTCTGTGTCTGAGACATTGTGTCTGTCTGAGACAGAGTGTCTGTGTCTGGGACAATGTGTCTGTGTCTACGACAGTGTGTCTCTGTCTGTGACCGTGTGCCAGTGTCTGGGACAGTGTGTCTGTGTCTGCGAAAGTGTGTTTCTGTCTGTGACAGTGTGTCAGTATCTGGGACAGTGTGTCTCTGTCTGAGACAGTGTGTCTGTGTCTGGGACAGTGTGTCAGTGTCTGGGACAGTGTGTCTCCGTCTGCGACAGTGTGTCAGTGTCTGGGACAGTATCTGTGTCTGGGACAGTGTGTCTGTGTCTGGGACAGTGTGTCTCTGTCTGCGACAGTGTGTCAGTGTCTGGGACAGTGTGTCTGTGTCTGGGACAGAGTGTCTGTGTCTGGGACAGTGTGTCTGTGTCTGTGACAGTGTGTCTGTGTCTGATACAGAGTGTCTGTGTCTGGGACAGAGTGTCAGCGTCTGAGACAGTGTGTCTGTGTCTGAGACAGTGTGTTTGTGTCTGGGACAGTGTGTCAGTGTCTGGGACAGAGTTTCTGTGTCTGGGACAGAGTGTCGGCGTCTAGGACAGTGTGTCTGTGTCTGGGACTTTGTGTCAGTGTCTGCGACAGTGTGTCAGTGTCTGGGACAGTGTGTCTGTGTCTGGGACAGAGTGTCTGTGTCTGGGACAGTGTGTCTGTGTCTGTGACAGTGTGTCAGTGTCTGATACAGAGTGTCTGTGTCTGAGACAGTGTGTTTGTGTCTGGGACAATGTGTCTGTGTCTCCGACAGTGTGTCTGTGTCTGGGACAGTGTGTCAGTGTCTAGGACAATGTGTCTCCATCTGCGACAGTGTGTCAGTGTCTGGGACAGTGTGTCAGTGTCTGGGAGAGAGTGTCTGTGTCTGGGACAGTGTGTCAGTGTCTGGGACAATGTGTCTCCATCTGAGACAGTGTGTCAGTGTCTGGGACAGTGTGTCAGTGTCTGGGACAGAGTGTCTGTGTCTGGGACAGTGTGTCAGTGTCTGTGACAGTGTGTCAGTGTCTGAGACAGTGTGTCTGTGTCTACGACAGTGTGTCAGTGTCTGGGACAATGTGTCTCCATCTGCGACAGTGTGTCAGTGTCTGGGACAGAGTGTCTGTGTCTGTGACAGTGTCTGTGTGTGGGACAGTGTGTCTCTGTCTGTGACAGTGTGTCTCCATCTGCAACAGTGTGTATCTGGGACAGTGTGTCTGTGTCTGGGACAGTGTGTCAGTGTCTGGGACATAGTGTCTCCGTCTGCGACAGTGTGTCTGTCTGGGACAGTGTGTCAGTGTCTACGACAGTGTGTCTGACTGGGACAGTGTGTCAGTGTGTGGGAAACTATGTCTGTGTCCACAATAGTGTGTCAGTGTCTGCGACAGTGTGTCAGTGTCGGGGACACTGTGTCTCTCTCTGGAACAGTGTGTCTGTCTGGGACAGTGTGTAAGTGTCTGGGACACTATGTCTGTGTCTACGACAGTGTGTCTCTGTCTGTGACAATGTGTCTGTGTCTGGGACAGTGTGTCAGTGTCTGGGACAGTGTGCCTGTGTCTTGGGCGAGTGTCTGCGTATGGGACAGCGTGTCGGTGTCTGGGTCAGTGTGTCTGTGTCTGGGACAATTTGCCTGTGTCTACGACAGTGTGTCTGTGTCTGAGACAGTGTGTCTGTGACTGAGACAGTGTGTCTGTCTGAGACAGAGTGTCTGTGTCTGGGACAATGTGTCTGTGTCTGTGACAGTGTGTCTGTGTCTGAGACAGTGTGTCTGTGACTGAGACAGTGTGTCAGTGTCTGAGACAGTGTGTCAGTGTCTGGGACAGTGTGTCTGTGTCTGGGACAGTTTGTCTGTGTCTGCGAAAGTGTGTTTCTGTCTGTGACAGTGTGTCAGTATCTGGGACAGTGTGTCTCTGTCTGAGACAGTGTGTCTGTGTCTGGGACAGTGTGTCTGTGTCTGGGCCAGAGTGTGTCTGTGTCTGGGGCAGAGTGACTGTGTCTGAGACAGTGTGTCTGTGTCTGGGACAGTGTGTCGGTGTCTGTGACAGGGTGTCTCTGTCTGAGACAGTGTGTCAGTGTCTGGGACTGTGTGTCGGTGTCTGTGACAGTGTGTCTGTGTATGGGACAGAGTGTCAGTTCTGGGACAGTGTGTGTGTGTGTCTGGGACAGTGTGTCTGTGTCTGGGACAATGAGACTCTGTCTAAGACAGTGTGTCTCTGGCTGTGACAGTGTGTCTGTGTCTGGGACAGAGTGTCTGTGTCTGGGACAGAGTGTCAGTGTCTGGGACAGTGTGTCTGTGTCTGAGACAGTGTGTCTGTGTCTGGGACAATGTGACTCTGTCTGTGACAGTGTGTCTGTGTCTGAGACAGTGTGTCTGTGTCTGGGACAATGTGACTCTGTCTGTGACAGTGTGTCTGTGTCTGGGACAATGTGACTCTGTCTGTGACAGTGTGTCTGTGTCTGAGACAGTGTGTCATTGTCTGGGACAGTGTGTCTGTGTCTGGGACCGTGTGTCTCTGTCTGTGACAGTGTGTCAGTGTCTGAGACAGTGTGTCTGTGTCTGGGACAGTGTGTCTGTGTCTGGTACAATGAGACTCTGTCTGAGTCATTGTGTCTCTGGCTGCGACATTGTGTCTGTGTCTGAGACAGTGTGTCTGTGCCTGGGACAGTGTGTCTTTGTCTACGACATTGTGTCTGTGTCTGTGACAATGTGTCAGTATCTGGGACAGTGTGTCTGTGTCTGAGACAGTGTGTGTCTGTGTCTGGGACAGTGTGTCTGGGGCAGAGTGTTGGTGTCTGGGACAGTGTGTCTGTCTGGGGCAGAGTGTCTGTGTCTGGGGCAAAGTGTCTGAGTCTGGGAAAGAGTGTCGGTGTCTGGGACAGTGTGTCTGTGCCTGGGACAGTGTGTCAGTGTCTGGGACAGAGTATCTCTGTGACAGTGTGTCAGTGTCTGGGACAGTGTGTCAGTGTCTGCGACAGTGTATCTCTGTGACAGTGTGTCTGTGTCTGGGACAGTGTATCTCTGTGACAGTGTGTCTGTGCCTGGGACAGTGTGTCTGTGTCTGGGACAGTGTATCTCTGTGACAGTATGTCTGTGTCTGGGACAGTGTGTCTGTCTGAGACAGTGTGTCTCTGTCTGAGACAGTGCGTCAGTGTCTGGGACAGTGTGTCTGTGCCTGGGACGGTGTGTCAGTGTCTAGGACAGTGTGTCTCTATCAGTGTATCTGTGTCTGAGACAGTGTATCTGTGTGTGGGACAGTGTGTCTGTGTGTGGGACAGTGTGTCTGTGTCTGGGACAGTGTGTCTCTATCAGTGTGTCTGCGTCTCCTCCTCATCTGTGCTACTGAGACTTTATAAAGCTCTGGTTAGGCCCCATTTGGAGTACTGTTTCGAGTTTTGATCCCCACACCTCAGGAAGGACATACTGGCACTGGAGGGTGTCCAGCAGAGATTCACATGGATGATCCCTGGAATGGTAGGTCCAACATATGAGGAATGGCTGAAGATCCTGGGATTGTATTCATTGGAGTTTAGAAGATTAAGGGGAGATCTAATAGACTCTTACAAGATAATACATGGCTTGGAAAGGGTGGACGCTAGGAAATTGTTTCGTTAGGCGAGGAGACTAGGACCCTTGGGCACAGCCTTAGAATTAGAGGGGGTAAATTCAGAACAGAAATGCGGAGACATTTCTTCAGCCAGAGAGTGGTGGGCCTGTGGAATTCATTGCCATGGAGTGCAGTGGAGGCCGGGACGCTAAATGTCCTCAAGGCAGAGATTGATAAATTCTTGATGTCACAAGGAATTAAGGGCTATGGGGAGAATGCGGGTAAATGGAGTTGAAATGCCCATCAGCCATGATTAAATGGCGGAGTGGACTCGATGGGCCGAATAGCCTTACTTCCACTCCTATGTCTTATGGTCTTATGGGACGGTGTGTCTATGTCTGGGACAGTGTGGTATGAATAAAGTTACTTTGTTGTCACAAAAATGACAGCTGACATTAAAGTCTGGATGCCCCATCCCTGAACATGGCCTGCACCACTGTCATTGGAAGGGGTTGGTGTTTGTGGGGTAATGATGGAAGGTTCAAAATTGAAGATTGGACTATGGTTTATGAAGGCAACTGCAGAAATGAGGAGGCAGCCTTCATCCGGTGTGGGCAGATTAGATATGGTAGGAGCAGTTTTATATGTTGTGACATTTGAAGAAGTTTGGTAACCTTTTACAGAGATATGTATGGTGCTGGGATACCCATGGGTGAGATCTGGGGTCCATCGGGAACAGTGAGGTGCTCTTTGGGAGAGTTAAGGTTTCCTTTGGGAATATTAAAAAAAGACATGATTTTGTGTAAAAAGTGGACAACTGTCAAGTTGACTACAACTGTCAAAAGGAACTGTTAGAAGGAACTGTCGAATGTAACTGTTAATAGTACCAAAAACAACCATGAAAAGTATTGACAGGAGCTGCCAAGGGAAGCTGTGAACCTGTCAACTAATTTAAAACTCCTGGCCTTAAATATGGGAAGAAAAAAATAGTCTGGAAAGTTAGAAAAAGAGCTTACTATTTCACTCTGTATTTTGACGTAAGCCTGAGGGCTCTGATTACTGGATTAATGCTACTCAACCTTCCATTATCACAGTGGGGTGCTGACATTATGCAATCAAAATCAAAAGAACTGACGTAAATCAGAAACAAAAACAGAAGTTGCTGGAAACTCAGTTGCAGAAATGAGGGAGGGTCACCGGGCCCGAAACATTAACTTTGATTTCTCTGCACAGATGCACCCAGACCTGCTGAGCTTCTCCAGCCAGTTCTGTTTTGTTACGGACATTGCACAGTTTGACAACTACATGTGGTTATAAGCACTTTGAGTCAATGAATTCCATTTTTTAAACTTGAATAAAATGCTTATTTATATAAGGGATTATGCAGTTGAAGGATTGTAAATATAGCATTTTCATGTATGAGAAGTTTGTATTAAATAAATTCTGCATTAATCTTTAGTTTGCTTCATCTGAGCAAGCATCCTGAGTCTGCACATAGTGCATACCGGGTGAGTTGGTCAGAACAATGTCAGGGCTAAAGTTGGTGGGCACAGCTAGGGGAAGGGGAAGTCAGCTTGAGTTCAAATAACTGTCAGTAAGTTCAAATAACTCCATGGAGACTGGTACCCCGTCATCAAGTCCCACTTTATTTCCATGTGGACAGTCTTTGACACTGATCCAGCTCCCTCAGAGCGACCTCTCAGAGTGAACAGGATGGCTGACACTCCTGTTTACATTTCTCAGCCTGTGCTCCCTGATTGGATCAGATTAACAGCCCCAACAGGGGACTCATGTTCTATGAGTCTGCCTGGCTGAGTTCATTATAATCATTACATTCCTCCAGCTCTGAGTCCGCAGACTGAGGCCGTTTTTTTTCTGGAGCTCCTCCTGGGTCATTTTAGTATTGGGTCAAGTTTCTCCAACTCTGTCTCTGATACGGGCAGCGTGTAATGCACAATTCTCCAGCTCCTCAGATGCTGCCTGACCTGCTGTGCTTTTCCAGCACCACTCTAATCTCGACTGCAATGCACAATAGCCTGCCTTTTGCACCGAGAGTGTCTTGGAAGAAATTTATTCACCTCTTCAGGTGGCAATGACATTGAGGCAGTGACATCTGCTGTGTCCATCTGAGATTCTGAGGAATCTTCAAAGCTTGATGGAGAGGGAGAACCCATGGTTTCAGTCAGAAAGGCAGTTGAGGAGCTGGGCTCATTGTGCTCCCGCACTGTTTGAGAGTTTGCAACTTTCATGTGGTCTACCTGCTTGTTCAGGACCATTACACCTATCTGAACTTTATATGGACCTGACCTTGCATCGGTCATGCCTGTCACCCAAACAGGGCCATCCCATGAAGTAAACTGTCTCTCTTGCTTAGTGAAATCTTGCATCCAGCATTGGCATTCCTGCTGCTGTTTCACCCTCACCCCCTCAGGTCTGGGAAGATCAGATTTTACCTGGTGTGGGGTCTTCTCCCCATTAGCAACTCTGCTGGAGCTATCCCTGTAGTTGCATGAGGAGTGATCCTATAATCAAATGGGAACTGGGACAGTTTGGTATCAAATGAAGCTGTAGGCTGTTTCTTTAATTCTGCCTTTTGGACTGCTCTTTCTGCCAGACCATTGGACAATGCATGGTATGGAGCTGTCCTTATATGACAAATACAATTTAACTTCAGAAAATATCCAAATTCCCTGCTGGTAAATGATGGCCCATTGTCTGTGACCAACACTTCTGGGAGTCCATGTATTGCAAAAGATGCAAAAGTTTCTCTATCCCATGTTTCCTGAATGAACTCCATGCAAGTTCAACCACTTTGAGTGGGTGTCCGCAATGACTAAGGACATTGAGCCGTGAAAGAACCTACATAGTGATATGTTGTGAGTCCAGGGTTTCCCTGGCCATTCCCATGAATGTGGGATGCTGCTGGTAATTTTTGTCCTTGTTGGCACTCTGGGCACTGCCCTATCACATGGCTATGTCTGCATACAATCCTGGCCACCAGATGTAACTTCTTGCTGACATCTTCATTTTGGAAATCTCTGGATGACCTTGCTGCAGTTCAGCATATTATCTGGTGGCAACCTTTTCATGGGACAATAACTCTTACTCCCTGTAAAAACATGCCATCCTCTACTGTGATCTGGTCTCTCTGGGTCCATAAAGGTTTCAGTTCTGGTTATGTTGGCCTTTTGGTTTTCCCCATCACCACCAGCTGTTTCAGTTTTGCCATTCCGGATCTTTCTGCTTCTAAAGTCTGATTTTGTCAGCTGTGACTCAAAGTGTGTCCAGAAAATTAAAAACCATTGTGGGTTCTTCCAGTGGCATTACCACCAGTGATAGGGCAGTGGGAAGCAGCTCAATGCATCTGTAATTTGCTACTTAGCACCCTGATGATATTCCAACTTGTAATCATAGTATTTAATATTCAAGTTCATTGCTGAATTTGGCCTGAAACTATAGGCAGCACAGCCTTTTCCTCTTTAATTAGACCTAGTAAGGGTTTGTGGTCCATTATTATTATAACTTTATGTCCTGAGGTATTAATGGAACTTCTTAACCCAAAGATGACTGTGAAACCTTCCTTCTCTCTCTGGGTGTATTTACGCTCTGCATTAGCCTGAGTCCTGGATACATGCTCTACTGGGTGTTCCTTTCCATTCGGCCACCTGTAGCTAATACTATCCCGGGGCGTCATACAGGAAGGTGTCGAATGTCAGCACCAGATGTTGCTTGGGATCCTAGTGGGTGCCAACATCTTCGAAGATGATAGTTGTTCCTTCACTTCTCTGAAAGCTACTGGACATTTATCCAGCTGCAAAAAGCAGTTCACCATTTGTTTAAAATCTCCATAAAGGCGAACTGACCAATCAGGCTTCACAATCAGTACGACCACAGCTGCCCATTCTGCACACTGGACTGGTTTGATGATGCCTTCGCTTTCCAGCCCCCCCGATCTCTGCCTTTACCCGGAAGGCAAATAGCACTGACTGGGCATTACAGAGTCAGGGAATTACTTCCTGGTTTCGGCGCCTTTCAAAGTCCGAGAAAATGATTTGGATGTGAACACAGGAGGTATAGTTGGCAAATTT
The DNA here is from genome assembly GCF_037043375.1 of Chiloscyllium plagiosum. Classification (NCBI taxonomy): domain Eukaryota; kingdom Metazoa; phylum Chordata; class Chondrichthyes; order Orectolobiformes; family Hemiscylliidae; genus Chiloscyllium; species Chiloscyllium plagiosum. Next base: position 42,809,549 of record NW_028270141.1, read on the forward strand.
GCAGGTGACACCAAAATTGGAGATGTAGTGGACAGTGAAGAGGGTTACCTCAGATTACAACAGGATCTGGATCAGATGGGCCAATGGGCTGAGAAGTGGCAGATGGAGTTTAATTCAGATAAATGCGAGGTGCTGCATTTTGAGAAAGCAAATCTTAGCAGGACTTATACACTTAATGGTAAGGTCCTAGGGAGTGTTGCTGAACAAAGAGACCTTGGAGTGCAGGTTCATAGCTCCTTGAAAGTGGAGTCGCAGGTAGATAGGATAGTGAAGAAGGCATTTGGTATGCTTCCTTTATTGGTCAGAGTATTGAGTACAGGAGTTAGGAGGTCATGTTGCGGCTGTACAGGACATTGGTTAGCCACTGTTGGAATATTGTGTGCAATTCTGGTCTCCCTGCTGTAGGAAGGATATTGTGAAATTTGAAAGGGTTCAGAAAACATTCCTGATGAAGGGCTTATGCCCGAAACATATGTCGCTTCTCCTGCTCCTCGGATGCTGCCTGCCCTGCTGTGCTTTTCCAGCACCACACTCTTGATTCAGAAAATATTTACAAGGATGTTGCCAGGGTTGGAGGATTTCAGTTGAACAGGCTGGGGCTGTTTTCCCTGGAGTGTTGGAGGCTGATGGGTGACCTTATAGCGGTTTATAAAATCATAGGGGCATGGATAGGGTAAATAGACAAGATCTTTTCCCTGGAGTGGGGGAGTGCAGAACTAGCGGTGAGAGGAGAATGATTTAAAAGGGGCATGAGGGGCGACCTTTTCACACAGAGGGTGGTACGTGTATGAAATGAGCTGCCAGAGGAAGTGGTGGAGGCTGGTACAATTGCAACATTTAAAAGGCATCTGGATGTATATATGAATAGGAAGGGTTTGGAGGGATATGGGCCAAGTGCTGGCAAATGGGACTAGATTGGGTTGGGATATCTGGTTGGCATGGACAGATTGGACCGAAGGGTCTGTTTCCGTACTGTACATCTCTATGACCTTCCTGAGAAACCTCTAGGTTTGTAATTAGGGCTTCACTCAGGCAGCCATTTTCCAATCCAAAAACATTGATCCAATTTAGGTGAATCTTTATTAAACAATTTCACCCCATCAAGTTTGAGCCCGAGCCTTCTGCCACATAGATACATTGTCCCAGTTGAATATACACTCCCAGACAGACAGAATGACCCAGAGGGAGATGAATAAACTCAGAACAATACAGACTGCGAGGGGAAAGTGAGGACTGCAGGTGCTGGAGATCAGAACTGAAAATGTGTTGCTGGAAAAGCGCAGCAGGTCAGGCAGCATCCAAGGAGCAGGAGAATCGACATTTCGGGCATAGATTCCTGAAGAAGGGCTCATGCCCGAAACGTCAATTCTCCTGCTCCTTGGATGCTGCCTGACCTGCTGCACTTTTCCAGCAACACATTTTCAATACAGACTGCCCCAGACACAGACAATCCCAGACAGAGATAGACCATCCCAGACACAGACAGACTGCCCCAGACACAGACAATCCCAGACAGAGACAGACCATCCCAGACACAGACAGACTGCCCCAGACACAGACAATCCCAGACAGAGACAGACCATCCCAGACACAGACAGACTGCCCCAGACACAGACAATCCCAGACAGAGACAGACCATCCCAGACACAGACAGACTGCCCTAGACCTTTTAAAATGGAGATAAGGAGAAGCTTCTTCAGCCAGAGAGTGGTGAATCTATGGAATTCACTGCCACCAAAAGCCATGGAGGCCAGGTCATTCAGTATATTTCAGACTGAGAACGATAGATTCTTGAGCATCAAGGGGTTCAAGGGTCACAGGGAGAAAGAAGGAGAATGGAGTTGAGAAACTTAACACCATTCTGGTCAGACCACATTTAGAGAATTGTGCACAGTTTTGGGACTCATATCTCAGGAAGGATATACTGTAGTGGGTTCAGAAGAGATTCATAAGAATTGTCCCAGGAATGAACAGCTTAACATATGAGGAATGTTTGAGGACTCTGGGTCCATTTTTAATGGAGATGGATGAAGGAGGATCTAATTGAAGCTTACACAATACTGAATGGCCTGGACAGAGTGGATTTTGGGAAGATATTTCCATTGGTAGGAGAGACTAGGACCTGAAGGCCCAGCTTAGAGTGAAAGGAGGACCTTTTACAATGGAGATACGGAGAAATGTCTTCAGCCAGAGAGTGGGGAATCGATGGAATTCACTGCCACAGAAGACTGTGGAGGCCATTGAGTATACTTAAGACAGAGATAGATAGGCTCTTGCTTGTCAAGGGGATCACAGTTACAGGGAGAAAGCGGGAGAATGGGGTTGAGAAACTTATCAGCCATGATTGAGTGGTGGAGCAGACTCAATGGGCTGAATAGCCTAATTTCTGCTCCTATGTCTCATGGGCTTAAGTTTACACAATACCTCAGCTAGATTGAGAATCTTTACAGATTAAGGGTCCAACTTCAGTTCCAGTCTTTTATGAGAAGGAGTTCAGGTTCACCACGCACTGGCTGAAGAAGCTTCTCCTTATCTCCATTCTAAAAGGTCGGGGCAGTCTGTCTGTGTTTGGAATGGTCTGTCTCTGTCTGGGATTGTCTGTGACTGGGGCAGTCTGTCTGTGTTTGGGATGGTCTGTCTCTGTCTGGGATTGTCTGTGACTGGGGCAGTCTGTCTGTGTTTGGGATGGTCTGTCTCTGTCTGGGATTGTCTGTGACTGGGGCAGTCTGTCTGTGTTTGGGATGGTCTGTCTCTGTCTGGGATTGTCTGTGTCTGGGGCAGTCTGTCTGTGTTTGGGATGGTCTGTCTCTGTCTGGGATTGTCTGTGTCTGGGGCAGTCTGTCTGTGTCTGGGATGGTTTGTCTCTGTGTGAGATTGTCTGTGTCTGGGGCAGTCTGTCTGTGTCTGGGATGGTTTGTCTCTGTGTGAGATTGTCTGTGTCTGGGGCAGTCTGTCTGTGTCTGGGATGGTTTGTCTCTGTGTGAGATTGTCTGTGTCTGGGGCAGTCTGTCTGTGTCTGGGATGGTTTGTCTCTGTGTGAGATTGTCTGTGTCTGGGGCAGTCTGTCTGTGTCTGGGATGGTTTGTCTCTGTCTGAGATTGTCTGTGTCTGGGGGAGTCTATATTGTTCTGAGTTTATTCATCTCCCTCTGGGGCATTCTGTCTGTCTGGGAGTGTATATTCAACTGGGACAATGTATCTATGTGTTAGTTGGAGGAGCTAGTCTGGGACATGGTTTCTGTTTGTTGATTAGAGGTTTGTCTGATATAGTGCTTATATCTATTGGTTAATGGGGTCTGCTCTGGGACAGTGACTGTTTTGGTTAACGGGGCTACTCTGCGTATTGGTTACTGAGGGTAATCTGCAATGATGTTCCTATCTGCGGGTTTCTGGGGCTCCTCAGGAAAGGGTCTGTCTGCTGTTTAAAGGGAGTGGGTTAACCCCAGTGGACAGTAATGTGCAGGTTCTCTGCATTGTTTTCTCTGGTGTTGGTAGTTGTTTGAGAATTTGGCGAGACATCAGTCATATTCTTTCTCAGAACCACATCCAGCTTCTTCTTGGCTCCCAGTCCACATCCATTCACTTTGTACTCAGTGTTCATCCACACAGTCCCTGTACTATTCAAAAATGCAAACTAGAAGGTGATTTCTGCATGAGCAGAATTTTCAACGGGTTTATTTTTGGCTGCTGTCACCTCTGACTCCGAAGATTGAGAGTTCAATCCCACTTTAGAGTCTCACCTGAAAAGGCTGTTGGAAGCAGTTTCAACAGTAACTTGAGGAAGATGAATTGAATAAAAAATTCGTGAAACAAAATAGTGTGTGACTATGGTGAAGGACTGGGGTAGGTGGTGGTTGGGAATAATTGAGTCGCTCTTTCAAACAGCCAGCACTGGTTGAATGGTGCTCTGTGCTGTATGAATTGTACAGTTTTATTCTACAATAACTTCATTCTTTTGCTTTTCAAGTAATTAATCAATTCCCTTTTCAGTGTTCCCACTGGATCTGCTTTTATCACTAGTGTGTTGGTTTCTCAACATCAACAGTCTAGCATTGATGAGATGGATTCACTTTAACTATCAAAGCAACAATTCAACATTGGCCAAAAATGCGCTTCCTGAGGCACTGATACGCTGCTTATCCAACATAAATCTGACGGAGCCAGCTCCAAACTCAAATCTGCTACATTTTGGTTTCAGTGGGGTTCCTCAGCTCCCACTGAATTCCTACTTGGAGTTGCAAGATCCTGTTTCAAAGCCCTTAAACCTTTTTCAAAGAGAAACAGCCTGAGAGCAGCAGCCAATGTGCAGTTTGACATGAACTGGGCCGTGCCGCTAAGGGTTTGATGCCGGACTTTGAGCAGTGAGCCTTTTTTTAGGAAAGGAATGCAGGGTGAAGACAGAAAGAGCCTGGGAGGTAGAAGAAACAAAAACAGACGTTGCTGGAGACATTCAGCAGGTCTGGCAGCATCTGTGGAGAGAAAGGAGAGCTAACGTTTCAAGTCCACTGAGCCTTCTTCAGAATTAATTGCATCTGGGAAAAAGTGGCATTTCTCTTGATAACAAAGGGTGGGGTGGAGGAGATAAAGGAATGAGCTGATAGGTGGAGACGGAGCCCAGGGAGAGAGAAGGGGAGAGAGAGAAAGAGAAAAACAAAGGGACTATTGGTAGTAAATAGTTGTGTGAGGTTGGAAGTCATTTCCTAAACATGTGAATATTCCATCGAATCCCTACAGTGTGGAAACAACTATTTGGTCCAAGAAGTCCACACCAACCCTCTGAAGAGTAACTCACTCAGACCCATTCCCCTATCCTATTCCTCTACATTTATCCCTGACTAAGGCAGCTAACTCAAACATCCCTGAACACTATGAGGCAATTTAGCATGGCCAATTCACCTGACCTGCACATTTTTGGACTGTGGGTGGAAACTGGAGTTCCCAGAGGAAACCCACGCAGACACGGGGAAAATGTGCAAACTCCACACAGACAGTCGCCCGAGGCTGGAATTGAACCAGAGTCACTGGCGATGTGAGGCTGCAGTGCTAACTATTCAGTCACCATGCTGCCCTTATACATTGTTCTTCCTTCAATAACTAACAATTGTTCAAAATTGATCCTCCAAAGTATATCATTTCTCTCCCTTTTGCTAGAGTTTGTGTGTATGTTGGAGTTATTTAGAAGGATAAATAAGCACACATTTTATTTCTAATCATCCTTACAACTTGCCAAATATTTCCTTTTTGCAATAAATCAATAATCTTGTTTATTAAAGAAATCCGGTTGATGGGACTTTATATTCTAAACCTAATGTCGAGAAAGTATATAACTAACCATTCAAATAAAACAAAGAACTGCAGATGCTGGAGATCTGAAACAAATACAGGATACTGGAGAAACTCAGCAAGTCTGGCAGCATCTGTGGAGAGAAAAATAGTTAACGTTGCAAATACAGTGACCCTTTATCAGAACAGATCTGAAGAAGAGTCACTGGAACGTTAATGCTGTTTTTCTCTCCACAGATGCTACCAGACCTATTGAGTTTCTCCAGCATGTTCTACATAACTGACCATATTGAATTTAAATGTATGTTATGACCAATGTAGTGGTGTACTAGACAACAATAGTGCACCCTCCTACCGCAGTTGGAACATCAAATTAGTGGCTTGTCCGGGATAACTCAAAGCTGAAAAGGTGAAATCCAAAGTATGACAATAATAATTGAAAAGGAAAAGCAAGGAGAGTGAGCTTTTTGTGCATTTGAGTCAAGGTTACACTCCCAAATGGCCCCTTCTGTCTTTTGCGCAGTGACTTGGAATACACAATTATTCTTTCAAGGAACTGCCCATTGCCAATCTGCTGAGTATGGTCGATCACGTGCAGTTAGATATTAAACAAAAGCTAGCAAACCTGAACTTCAGATCCTAGGACCTAGAAAATTGAAGATTGACGTGAGAGGGTCAGAGGGATGAAAAGAATCAAATGAAAATAAAGTTATAGTGGCAGAGATTCAGTTGGAAACAATTATTCCAGTGCTAGAGTTTCTTAGAACAGGAATAAAAAGGGAAGAGCATTTAGGAAGTTACAATGTGAATTTCAATGGGAAGAGAATGCGAAATAGAATAATTGGTTAAAATGCTGAAACTGAAGAAAGATGATCTTAACTCCAATGGAAATGCAGATAAGTAAATATCTGGCTCTGACCCAGGATCTGATGGGAATCTATTTAAATTTGTAGAAGCCCTCTTGTAATTTGAGGATTTAGATGCACTTTTAAATTGCTTTTGCAAAGATTGCTGAGTAGATGAGATGGCCATGCAAAGCCAGCTGATTGGCAGTGCTGATGAAGTTCATGCCCTGCTTTCTGAGGAGTCTTCTATAGATTATAATTTGGCAAAGTATGTCGCTCTGATTGGTCCATGCTCCTAACCCTTTATGAGATGCATTGACGTCCAGGGTTACCTTCCACTGGTCGATTGTAAGATATTTATTTCTGCTGACATTATCTTCTGATTAGAATACAATTTCATGGTCTTTCTCACAAATGTGGAGTATTTGTTTCCTTAAGAGCTGTCTTAATGATGATGCTGTGTCAGAAACATTTGGAATGCATAGTGCTAGGAAATTATAAAACTTGAGTCATCTCTGCAGGACTTTCTTGTTATCAAGAGTAGACATGGGTGAAGATAGTTCCCATAACCAAAGAAATGTTGATATTCATTGGGCATTTCTGACTGTTGGAGGACTGTCCTTCCGAACAAACTGTGAAGGTTCTGTCAAACTCTTGGGTTTGCCCATTGCACACACCCAGGAATGCTTTCTGTAATAGCGTCCATCAGTTGCTGGAACAGGCAGACTGAAAGGTAGTCTCTGAAAACAATATCTTCCCTATGAGGTTCTGAAAGCAGGGACCTCTTGAGATGGCTGCCGGTGTACTGACTAGTATTCATGCTTGGAGAAGAATTTAGCTCTGGCGAATTTGGACTTCAATTCTTTTACTTATGTGGGTATCTCTTTAGAGAAAGAATTAATTATCTCGGGTCCAAGCTGAAAACCGATTGTGCCATCTTTCTTAACCACGCACATATAATTTGCACATGTTGTTTTCAGAAAATCCTCACTGATACGATGTCACAGTATCCTTTTTGCTGTGTCCTTGAATGACCAATCTCATTCTCATAAGTAGCATGAGTTCAATTTACAATACAATCTCAGACTCATTTAATTACCTGACAAGCTGATAACTTGCATTTATAGAGCAATTTATGTCCACATCCTTTCTCTAGCATGCTACTACTTGGACTCATAGAGGCATAGAGTCACACAGCATGGAAACAGACCCTTAGGTCCAACTCATACAGACCGACCACACATCCCAATCGGACCTAGTCCCATCTGCCAGCACTTGGCCCTTATCTCTCTAAAGCCTTACTACTCATATCCCCATCTAGATGCCTTTTAAATGCTGCAATTGTACCAGCCTCCACCCCCTCCTCTAGCAGCTCATTCCATACACACACCACACACTGCGTGAAAAAGTTACCCCTCAGCAACTTTTAAAATTTTTCTCCTCTCACTTTTAACCTATGTCCTCTAGATTTGGACTCCCTCACCCTAGGAAAAAAGACCTTGGCTATTCACCCAATCCATGCTCCCCACGTTTTTATAAATTTCTATAAGGTCACCCCTCACCAACACACTGTGGAAAATAGCCCCAGCCTATTCAGCCTCTCCCTAAAGCTCCATTTGGCTAATCCTGCCAATGTTCTGATAAATCTTTTCTGCAACCTGTAAGTTTAACAACATCTTTCTTATATAAGGGTGACCAGAACTGTATGCGGTATTCTAAAAGCGGCCTCAGCAATGTCTTGGAGATAATGAGGACTGCAGATGCTGGAAAGCCAGAGTTGATGCAATGTGAAGCTGGAAAAAGCACAGCAGATCAAGCAGCATCAGAGAAGCAAGAGAGTCGACGTTTCAGGCAGGACTGATGGAGGGTCCTGCTCAATGTCTTGTACAGCCGCAATATGACAAGCCAACTCCAATACTCAATGTCCTGACTGTGTGCCAAATGCCTTCTTCATCCTCCTGTCTACCTGTGATGCCATTTTCAAGGAACCATGTCCCTGCATCCCTCGGTATCTTGGTTCAATAACACTTCCCAGGGCCCTTTCAATAACTGCATAAGTCCTGCCCTGGTTTGCCTCACCAAAATGCAACACCTCACATTTATCTAAATTAAACTCCATCTACCACTCTTTGGCCCATCGGCCTATCTGATCAAGGCCCCATCACAGTCCAGGATAATCTTATTCAGTAGGAGAAAGTGAAGACTGCAGATGCTAGAGATCAGAGCTGAAAATGTGTTGCTGGAAAAGCGCAGCAGGTCAGGCAGCATCCCAGGAGCAGGAGAATCGCCGTTTCAGGCATGAGCCCTTCTTCAGGAATGAGGAAAGTGTGCCCAGCAGGCTAAGATAAAAGGTAGGGAGGGGGGACTTGGGGGAGGGGCATTGGAAATGCAATAGGTGGAAGGAGGTCAAGGTGGGGGTGATAGGCCGGAGTGGGGTGGGGGCGGAGAGGTCAGGAAGAAGATTGCAGGTTAGGAAGGCGGTGCTGAGTTCGAGGGTTGGGACTGAGATAAGGTGGGGGAAGGGGAAATGAGGAAACTGGAGAAATCTGAGTTCATCCCTTGTGGTTGGAGGGTTAAGGAATGAACTCGGATTTCTCCAGTTTCCTCATTTCCCCTCCCCCCACCTGTCTCAGTCCCAACCCTCGAACTCAGCACCGCCTTCCTAACCTGCAATCTTATTCCTGACCTCTCCACACCCCCACCCCCACTTCGGCCTATCACCCTCACCTTAACCTCCTTCCACCTATCGCATTCCCAACGCCCCTCCCTCAAGTCCCTCCTCCCTACCTTTTATCTTAGCCTGCTGGACACACTTTCCTCATTCCTGAAGAAGGGCTCATGCCCGAAACATCGATTCTCCTGCTCCTTGGATGCTGCCTGACCTGCTGCGCTTTTCCAGCAACACATTTTCAGCTCGAATCTTATTCACTGTCCACTCCACCACCTGTTTTGGTTTCATGTGCAAACTTACTAACCATACCTTCTGTATTCACATCTAAATTATTTATATAAATGACCAAACGTAATGGACCCAGCGCCAATCATTGCCGCACACTGCTGGTCACAGGCCTCCTGCCGAAAAGCAATCCTCAATTACCACCCTTTGTCTCCAGCACCCAATTGGCTAGCTCCCCCAGATCCCATGTGATCTAACCTTATTAACTAGCATACCTTGCAGAACCTAGTCAAATGCTTTGCTAAAGTCCATAGACAGACCTTCTACCACTCTGGCTTCATCAATCTTCTTTGTCACCTCTTCAAAAAACTCAATCAAGTTATTGAGACACAATTTCCCATGCACAAAGCCATGTTGGCTATCTCTAACCACCCCTTGCCTATCTAAACACGTGTAAATCCTGTCCCTCAGACTCCCTTCCAAAGACTTTCCCACCACTGGCATAAGGCTTAACGGTCTACAGTTCCCTGGCTTTTCTGTACCACATTCATGGCTGCTGGTCATCTGGCATCACCCTGGTTCTTGGCTCATTAACAAACATATCTCTCAAAACAGTAAACCAGCAGTGGGGAGTGTTGCACTGTCAGAATGGCAGTACTGAGGGAGTGCCGCACTGTCAGAGGGTCAGTACTGAGGGAGTGCCACACTGTCAGAAGGTCAGTACTGAGGTAGTGTCGCACTGTCAGAGGGTCAGTACCGCACTGTCAGAGGGTCAGTACTGAGGGAGTGCTGCACTGTCAGAGGGTCAATACTGAGGTAGTGCTGCACTGTCAGATGATCAGTACTGAGGTAGTGCCGCACTGTCAGAGGGTCAGTAGTAAGGGAGTGCTGCACTGTCGGAGGGTCAGTACTGAGAGAGTGCTGCACTGTCAGAGGGTCAGTACTGAGAGAGTGCTGCACTGTCAGAGGGTCAGTACTGAGGGAGTGCCGCACTGTCAGAGGGTTAGTACTGAGGGAGTGCTGCACTGTCAGAGGGTCAGTACTGAGGGATTGCCGCACTGTCAGAGGCTCAGTACTGAGGGAGTGCCACACTGTTGGAGGGTCAGTATTAAGGGAGTGCCACGCTGTCAGAGGGTCAGTACTGAAGGAATTCTGCTTTGTTGGATAGGCAGTACTGAGGGAGTGCTGCATAATTAGCAGAAATGTAAATTAACAAGCTAGTTTATTGTGTAGAACATGCTCAACAATTTTTACACACAAGTGGTGGAGGCTGGTACAATTGCAACATTTAAATGGCATCTGGATGGGTACATGAATAGGAATGGTTTAGAGAGAAATGGGCCAAGTGCTGGCAAGTGGGACTAGATTAATTTTGGATATCTGGTCAGCATGGATGAGTCGGACTAAAGGTGCTGTCCATCTCTATGACTCTATCTCTCTGTCTCACAGTACACTGTGGGCATAAAAACTATGGGCAAAATGCTGCCACTGCGTTAATGTTCTCCATCCTATTGCCAGATATTACTGAGAAGGGATGTGTCATTGGAGACAAGGAACCACTCAAACTCGTCTGTGGGAGACTGCAATTCTATTGTGCAACAGACACTTCAAACCACTTAAGGCAGGAAAACCCTTCTCTGACAGCCCTCCACCTTTTACTAGATATTAGTTTCAGGTCAATTAGCCACTTACTAATTGAAATGGAGTCTTCCTTGCCAAACCCTATGTAGCCTGTTTTATAAAAAAATGGACAATGATGAAGGCTGGTCTAACTATTGCAGCTTCGAGTTGCAGGTTTTATATTCATTGATTTACAGAGCACTAACATGCATCCCAGGAGATCGCTCACTTAAGCTGCTATAGTCAATGGCTTTGATGGGAAAATTACCAACAAAATGGAGGCAAATCTGAGCTGCCATGTTGTAAAGCAGATCTTAGCCATTTTAAAGAGAATGTTATCTCTCACTCCGTTTCCACCAACAGCAGTAACTACAAATTCAACACATTTGCAAGTGTTTTAATGAATGTGTTAGAAGTCAGCAGGTGAAGGTCCAAGATTCATTCCAGAAGTTGGAGCAGGAAATCTGGCCTTCCACTTTCAATGCAGTTCTGAGGGAGTGCCATAATATCCGAAATGTTGTCTTTCAGATGTGACATTGGGCCTTGTCTGCCCTCCTGAGTGGGTCTAGAAGATCTCTGACACTATTTCAAAGATTTACAGGGAATTCTCCCCCATAGTTCTATCTCTATCCCTCAGCTGACACGATTACAAGAGATGACCTGGTCATATATTTCACTACTGTGCACAAGAACTTTCTTTGCACAAATGAAGGCATCTACATTATTACAGTCTACATTGTTGTTTATAAAACACTTCATGACGTTATGAAGTTGTAGACGGTAATATATAAATGTGAAACTCACTACCACACTATTTAGTTGAGTTGAAGGGTATAGATTCATGTAATGGTAATCATACCAGGAGAGAGGAACAGGAGAATATGCTGTTAAAGTTAATGGGAACAGTCTCATGTGGATAATTCACAGAACTGAGGTCAAGATATATTGGTTCAGTTGTATCCTTGACTCTGAATCATAGGCTTCCAGGTTTAAATCTCATTCTAGGACTTGAGCACTGAAACAGTGAGCCTCCATCACCCATCAGAGACACTCCATCATCTATCAAGGAGAGCCTAACACCCATCAGGGAGACTCCATCACCCATCAAGGAGAGACCAACACCCATCAGAGAGACTCCAGCGCCCATCAAGGAGAGACCAACACCCATCAAAGAGACTGGATCGCCCATCACAGAGAGACTCCATCGCTCATCACAGAGAGACCAACACCCATCAGAGAGACTCCATCCCCCATCAAGGAGAGACCAACACCCATCAGAGAGACTCCATCACCCATCACGGAGAGACCAACACCCATCAGAGAGACTCCATCGCCCATCAGAGAGAGACTCTATCCCCCATCAAGGAGAGACCAACACCCATCAGAGAGACTCCATCACCCATCACGGAGAGACCAACACCCATCAGAGAGACTGGATCGCCAATCAAGGAGAGACCAACACCCATCAGAGAGACTGGATCGCCCATCACAGAGAGACTCCATCACTCATCACAGAGAGACCAACACCCATCAGAGAGACTCCATCGCCCATCAGAGAGAGACCAACACCCATCAGGAAGACTCCATCGCACATCAAGGATCGACCAACACCCATCAGAGAGACTCCATCGCCCATCAAGGAGAGACCAACACCCACCAGGGAGACTTCATCACCCATCAAGGAGAGACCAACGCCCATCAGGGAGACTCCATCGCCCATCAAGGAGAGACCAACACCCATCAGAGAGACTCCATCGCCCATCAGAGAGAGACCAACACCCATCAGAGAGACTTCATCGTCCATCAGAGAGAGACCAACACCCATCAGAGAGCCTCCATCGCCCATCAAGGAGAGACCAACACCCATCAGAGAGCCTCCATCGCCCATCAAGGAGAGACCAACACCCATCAGAGAGACTTCATCGTCCATCAAGGAGAGACCAACACCCATCAGAGAGTCTCCATCACCCATCAAGGAGAGACCAACACCCATTAGAGAGTCTCGATCGCCCATCATGGAGAGACCAATACCCATCAGGGAGACTCCATCACCCATCAGAGAGAGACCAACACCCATCAGAGAGACTCCATCGCCCATCAGAGAGAGACCAACACCCATCAGGAAGACTCCATCGCCCATCAAGGAGAGACCAACACCCATCAGAGAGACTCCATCGCCCATCAAGGAGAGACTGACACCCATCAGAGAGACTGGATCACCCATCAAGGAGAGACCAACACCCATCAGGGAGACTCCATCACCCATCAGAGAGAGACCAACACCCATCAGAGAGACTTCATCGTCCATCAGAGAGAGACCAACACCCATCAGAGAGCCTCCATCGCCCATCAAGGAGAGACCAACACCCATCAGAGAGACTTCATCGTCCATCAAGGAGAGACCAACACCCATCAGAAAGACTACATCATCCATCAAGGGGAGACCAACACCCATTAGAGAGTTTCGATCGCCCATCACGGAGAGACCAATACCCATCAGGGAGACTCCATCACCCATCAGAGAGAGACCAACACCCATCAGAGAGACTTCATCGTCCATCAGAGAGAGACCAACACCCATCAGAGAGTCTCGATCGCCCATCAAGGAGAGACCAACACCCATCAGAGAGACTTCATCGTCCATCAAGGAGAGACCAACACCCATCAGAGAGACTCCATCGCCCATCAGAGTGAGACCAACACCCATCAGAGAGACTCCATCGCCCATCAAGGAGAGACCAACACTCATCAGAGAGACTCCATCCCCCATCAAGGAGAGACCAACACCATCAAAAAGTCTCGATCACCCATCAAGGGGAGACCAACACCCATCAGAGAGACTCCATCGCTCATCACAGAGAGTCTCGATCGCCCATCAAGGAGAGACCAACACCCATCAGAGAGACTCCATCCCCCATCAGAGAGAGACTCCATCCCCCAACAATGAGAGACCAACACCCATCAGAGAGACTCCCTCACTCATCACGGAGAGACCAACACCCATCAGAGAGACTGGATCGCCCATCAAGGAGAAACCAACACCCATCAGAGAGACTCCATCGCTTATCACGGAGAGATCAACACCCATCAGAGAGACTCCATCACCCATCAAGGAGAGACCAACACCCATCAGACAGACTCCGTCACCCATGAAGGAGAGACCTCCCCCCATAGACAGTCTTCTTTCTGTATGTCTGTGAGGCAGACTCTGGCATAGCATCAGGGTATCAGGTTGATACAGGTTGTGATCTGGCTATGCACTCACCCCTCTGGAGAACCCCCCCCCCCCCCTTCCTTCTGTAGCTCAGACACACATGGACACACCTGAATGTTGAGTTCACTCTTTGATGTTGGCCAATGTTTATCAAGTTCATCACTTTCTTGGGTAATGTTTTGAGCTTATCCACCCATTGGCCAGCCAGGTTTGACACACTCTCAATGGAGCTGGTTGTGAGCTGAAATCTCACAGAGATCTCACAGCAGCCACAGCAGGACAGATTTCTCCATCTGCATTGTAAGCCTGTGTAGTGTCACTGGGAACTTGGGCAGTTCTACTCACATGGCCTTGTTTGTCAATCTTGAGACTCAGCTTTTTTACCCAGTGAGTATGGCAGTAGCTGTCCTCCGATCTATAGTAAGGACTCCCCCTCGAGTCCCTGCCTCCAACACATGCTCCTGTTCACATATGAAATACTGCTCAGATCGTGTCACTCTGTCTGGCTGCTAAACCAGAGCCCAGGAGGTAAGTGTCTCTGCACTGCTGGAGGATGTGCATGTGGTAGTGCTTTCTCAGAGTGCTGCTCCTTCTTTGAAGATTGTCCAACCTCAGGCAAAGGCAGGAGCTGAATGACATTTATTCGTGCTGCAAGGAGGTGACTGGGGATTCAGTTCCTGACCATTTTGCAATCCATCTGGATTAATGTTAGTGATGGGGCTCCGTGGATAACAGGTCAGCGCCAAATGGTTGGGTAATCAATGATGCTTTCACCAAACTCTGGGCAATGCCACCTTACCATCAATGGCAGCTGGCACCTTCTGCCAGTCTGCAATCTCCAGGACAGCCTCCTCCATTGTTAGCAGAGCAACCAACCCAACATGCTACTCCAAAACCTCGGCCCCAGTCTCTGGCTCTAAATTGGGTGTGGGAATGCAGGCTGCCAGCTGGGGATTCCCTATTGCTGGACATCAAGAAGTCACTGAACCACTTCTTACATCAGATTCACATCCTCCGCAGCATCCAGTGACTATTCAGCATCACTGTGTGCTCCAGAGCAGCCAACCCACTGAAGATGACGAGCCTCCTTCTCTGCTAAACTACCTGCCTCTGCCTCTAACTTCACCTCCTCGCAATTTGGACACGGGGAAGAGGCCAAAGCATATCTTCCCTGTCTCCAGTCCCCATTCTCCTCCTCTTTCATATCTCTGAATCAGTAAACCGCACTGCACAGTGAGGATAGCTGGGGTTTCTCCAAGTATAGAGGCATCGCTTCGTTTTGTCTGTTCCCCCTAATCAGATTGCAGTCCTGGGGGTCAGCTCATTTGGTTATTCCTCTCAAAGTCAACTCAGTGGCCTGATAGTCCAAAAGTCCGCTTCCAGGCTTAGAAATGGCCTCAAAAGGTTCATCCAAAAGGTGTATTAAAAATGAAAGTACTAAGAATCTGCCCTCGCCTCTGTTACTCACCCCGTTCTCTCAGCTTTGTCTGCTATCATTTCTATTATTCTCTCCTTTCTGTCTACATTGTGCTCTCTGTTCCTCTGCCCTTTCTCTTGATATTGTTGTCTGTCTGTTACTCTCTTCTCTATTATTCTCCACTTTCTCTCTATATTGTCCCCTCCCCATTACTCTCCCCTTTGACCCTGCAGTGGCACAGCGTAATACAGTGTTGGTAAGCTTAGGTTATTGATTATAAAGATGGAAACAGGCATTTCTAATGAATGATGTTGAGTGGAAATGAGATTTTTAACACATTGATGCATAATCAAGTGAAGCACTGGTTGTCCTGGCAACTATATCTTTGCTGTGATTTGACTCTGCAGATATTCTGTTGTTGCTATTTGAGTGCCAGGAGGGTAAAGAGCAGATTTTCATGCTACATTTGATTAAACAGAAACAGAACATAACCAATTAGAAAGGAGGACTCTCCTAAAGTTAACCAATGAGGATGGAGAATATTGATGGGTGTTGACAATGGGAAAGGTGACAGGATTTATAACCACGGCAGACCTAGCCACACAAAACACTTTGTCACTGCCTCTCTTGGAAATATATCAAAATAAGCACACACTCCAGAAAGTAGGACGGTAATTGTTACTTACCATGGTTCCCATGGAAACAAATAACTGTGAATACAGATTACCAATGCACTTTGAACTGACCAATAAAAATACTGAAAATATATTTGAACTTCTTGCTTCTTAAAATGGGAGGAAGGTCAGGATTTAGAATGCATTTTTCTTAGTTTGAAACTCATTGGAAGGATGATATAGAGTCATACAACATGGAAACAGCCTTTGGTCCATGCCGATCATAATCCCAAACTCAACTAGTTCCACCTGCCTGCATTTGGCCCACATTTGCAACATTTACATTTGATTCCCTACAGCGTGGAAACAGGCCCTTCAGCCCAACAAGTCCACATCAACTCTCTGAAGAGTAACCCACCCAGAGTCATTTCCATCTGACGAATGCACACACTACGGGCAATTTAGCATAGCCAATTCACCTGACCTGCACATCTTTGGGCTGTGGGAGGTAACCGGAGCCACCGGAGGAAACCCACGCAGACACGGGGAGAACGTGCAAACTCCACACAGACAGGAATCAAACCCGGGTCCCTGGCTCTGCGAGGCAGCAGTGCTAACCACTGAACCACCGTGCCACCCCAAACATTTCTTATCCATGTACTTACCCAAATGTCTTTTAAATGTTGCAACTGTATCCCCATCCACCATTTCATACGCGAATCACTCTCTGTGTAAAATAATTGTCCCTCGTGGTTTTTTTTAATCATTCCCCTCTCTCCTTAGAAATATGCCCCCTGGTCTTGAAATCCCCCACCCTAGGAAAAAGACACCTGCCATTCACCTTATCTATACTCATGATTTTCTAAACCTCTATATGGTCAGCCATCAACCTTCTATGCTCCAGTGCAAAAATATAGTTCTAGATCAGCTCCAACAATAATCCCCTAGGCACCAAAACAAGGAACTAACAAGATAACATGGTCAAAGATAAATCAAATCCAGAATTCAGGGGAAATATCTCAGTCTGAAGAGTAGTTAGAATCTACTACCACATGGAGTGGCTCGGAAGAATAGCACAGATACACTTAAAGGATGCTCAAAATGATGAACATCAGCAGAGAACTGTTGGGCTAAATGGCCTGATTCTGTACAGTACATTTTTTGTACAAAAATGTATCTCTAAACAGTAAACGATTCTATGCTCTTCAAATATAGCTCTGTGTGCTGCCTTTTTAAAGGTTCACTGTCAGGATGTGGACATTTCTGCTATTGCCCATCTCTAGTTGTCCCTGGAGAAGGTGGTGATGAGGTGCTTTCTGAAGCAGTACCGTGGTCAAGGCACACCCACAGGGCTTTTTCCGAAGAGACATCCAAGATTTTGAACAAATGACACTGAAGGAATGGTGATTTGGTTCCAAGACAGGATGCTGAGTGACTTGGAGGGGAACTTGCAGGTGGCCGTGCTCCCATGTATCTTCCACTCTTGTCCCTCTTAGTGGTTGAGTTTGTGAACTTGGCAGGTGAACTGACGAACATAAGACCACTGGAATTAAGAGCAGGAATAGGGCTTTTGATCCACCAAGCTCGTTCCATCTTTCAGGAAGATCATGGCTGATCCAAATGTGGCCTTAACTCCTCTTTCCCATCTGAACTCATAATCCTGACCCCTTTGACAATCCAACCTTGAATATATTTCATGACATAGACCCCAGGAAAATTCCAAATTCTTACAATACTGGACTAGATTGCCCAATTTTTGCCATGGCCTAGCGACATTTATTCTTAAAGCACACAAATTGTGAAATCTGGGAACTTAAGTAAGAGAATAAGTTCAAGGTAAAGCACTGGATAAGGTTCCCCACGGTAGGCTGTTGTTGAAAATACAGAGGCATGGGATTGAGGATGACTTAGCGGTTTGGAACAGAAATTGGCTAGTGGAAAGAAGACAGAGGGTGGTATTTGATGGGAAATGTTCATCCTGGAGTTCAGTTACTAGTGGTGTACCGCAAGGATCTGTTTTGGGGCCATGTTATTTGTCATTTTTATAAATGACCTGGATGAGGGCGTAGAAGGATGGGTTAGCGAATTTGTGGATGACACTAAAGTTGGTGGAGTTGTGAAAAGTGCCGACGGATGTTGTAGGTTACACAGGGACATAGATAAGCTGCAGAGCTGGGCTGAGACATGGCAAATAGAGTTTAACATGGAAAAGTGAGAGGTGATTCACTTTGGAAAGATTAACAGGAATACAGAGTACTGGACTAATGGTAAGATTCTTGGTAGTGTGGATGAGCAGAGAAATCTTGGTGTCCACGTGCATAGATCCCTGAAAGTTGCCACCCAGGTTAATACAGTTGTTAGAGATGGAAATGTGTTGCTGGAAAAGCGCAGCAGGTCAGGCAGCATCTAGGGAACAGGAGAATCGACGTTTCGGGCATTAGCCCTTCTTCAGGAATTCCTGAAGAAGGGCTAATGCCCGAAACGTCGATTCTCCTGTTCCCTAGATGCTGCCTGACCTGCTGTGCTTTTCCAGCAACACATTTCCATCTCTGATCTCCAGCATCTGCAGACCTCACTTTCTCCTAATACAGTTGTTAGGAAGGCATATGGTGTATTAACTTTTATTGGTAGTGGGATTGAGTTTCGGAGCCATGATGTCATGTTGCAGCTGTACAAAACTCAGGTGCGGCCACACTTTGAGTATTACTAACAGTTCTGGTTGCTGCATTATAGGAAGTATGTGGAAGCTTTGGAAAAGGTTCAGAGAAGATTTACCGGAATCTTCTAGCATGGAGGAAGGTCTTCTGAGAAAAGGCTGAGGGACTTGAGGCTGCTTTCATTAGAGAGAAGAACATTAAGAGGTGACTTAATAGATTTAACAATCAGAGGATTAGATAGGGTGGACAGTGAGTCTTTCTCCTCTGACGGTGATGACTAGCACGAGGAGACATAGCTTTAAATTGAGGAATGATAGATATAGAACAGATGTCAGAGGTAGATTCTTTACTCAGAGAACACTAAGGGTATGGAATGCCCTGCCTGCTACAGTAGTGGACTTGCCAACATTAGAGCATTTAAGTGGTCATTGGATAAACATATGGATGATAATGGAATAGTGTAGGTTAGATGGGCTTTAGATTGGTTTCACAGGTCAGCACAACATCGAGGACCGAAGGGCCTGTACTGTGCTGTAATGTTCTATGTTTTGAACAAAGAACAATAAACTTTGCTATGACTACAATGCACACATATTTCTAACATTCTGAATTAACATGCAGTATACATGGGTAATAGACAGTGATCAAAGCCCCCAAGGCATACATTAAACAACAAATGTAATCAAGAAAGATCCCTCAGACTTCTCATCAAGTCCTTTCAGACTCTAATGACACATTGGGTCATCAAATTCCAGTGAACATTACGAGAGACTACAATTCTTCAGTTTTGTTGATCAAACTTGAAACTCACCCTTCATGTTTAGCTCTGTCATGGACTGTCTCAATCACTGCTTCTGTTCATGTTGATTACCCTTCTCCATGAGCCAATGCTCCCCTGGACTGTAGGAGACAGACGGTGGTGGCGGACGGTTGTTTTTCAGACTGGAGGCCTTTGACCAGTGGCATGCCTCAAGGATTGATACTGGGTCCATTGCTATTTGTCATTGATATAAATTATTTGGATGTGAATATAGGGGGGATGGGTAGTAAGTTTGCAAATGATATTAAAATTGGTGGTGTAGTGGTCAGTGAATAAGATTACCTTAAAGTACAACAGGATCTTGATCAGATGGGCAGATGGGCTGAGGAGTGACAGATGGAGTTTAATTTAGATAAATGTGAGGTACTGCATTTTGGAAAGGCAAATCAAGGCAGGACTTATACACTCAATGGTAAGATCCTGGTGAGTGTTACTGAACAAATAGACTTTGGAGAGCAGGTTCATAGCTCCTTGAAGATGGATCACAGGTAGATAGGATAGTGAAGGTGTTTGGTACACTGGTCTTTATTGTCAGTGCATTGAGTATAGGAGTTGGGAGGTCATTTTGTGACTGCGCAGAACATTGGTTAGGCCACTTTTGGAATACTATATGCAATTCTTGTCTCCCTGCTATACGAAGGATGTTGTGAAACTTGAAAGGGTTCAAAAAAGATTTACAAGGATGTTGGCAGGGTTGGAGGATTTGTGATATTGGGAGAGGCAGAATAGGCTGGGGCTGTTTTCTCTGGAGGATTAAAGGTTGAGGGGTGACCTTATAGAGGTTTATAAAATCATGAGGGGCATGGATAAGGTAAATAGACAAGATATTTTCTCCAGCGTGGGGGGTGTCCAAAGCTAGAGGGCATATGTTTAGGGTGAGAGGGGAAAGATTTAAAAGAGACCTAAAGGGCAACTTTTTCAAACAGAGGGTGGTGCATGTATGGAATGTGCTGCCAGAGGAAGTGGTGGAAGCTGGTACAATTACAACATTTAAAAGGCATCTGGATGGGTATATGAATAGGAACGGTTTGGAGGGATATGGGCCGGGTGCTGGCAAATGGGACTAGATCAATTTAGGATATCTGGTCGGCATGGATGAGTTGGACCGAAGGGTCCGTTTCCATGCTGTGCATCTCTTTGAATCTGGAAACTGCTTTCCAGCACTCAGGGGTACAAGCTTAGTTTCTAACCAACAGTAGCCTTACAGAGCAGAGCCTCTCCGGGTCAGCTGCATGATGTAAGTACTCCCCAAAGCTGCCACACAGTTACTTTTGGGCCCTCACAACTCTCAGGGCATTGTGAAGCCCTCACTCGAACACTTCGCTGCCTACTAATTCCTCAAACTTCTCGTGAGTTCAATAAAACAGAGCTTGACTTCTTGACTTCTCATTCAGTCCTTAACTGTATTGATGACTCAGTTAGTGTTGTTGCCATTCAGCAGCACTGTTCACAGCAGTCCTAATGTTGTGTCTGCTTCTTCCTCTCCCTCTCACATACTCAATGACTTTCCCAACTGCTTGTAACCTTGAACTTCTCTGTCCCCAAATAGTCATGAGTGATCTATTGAAAATTAAGCCCTGCCCCTAGTGCTGGGCTGGATTGAATGTAACTACCTAGCAACTCTCGGTCCTGATGTGCTCTGAATGTTACGACTCATCGATTGCTAGCTTCCTCAGTACTTTCGTAATAAAACAGGAAATGGTTTCATTACGAAACATTAGCAACCATCTGAGGCAAGCAACTGCTCCTAATCTCTGACTTAAATGGGGGTTCCCATATTTTTAAAATAACTCTGGATTTCTCCGTAGAGGGTGGTTCGCATGTGAAATGAGCTTCCTGAGAAAGTGGTTGATGCAAGTACAGTTACAACATTTAAAAGACATTTGGCTAAGTACATGAATAGGAACAGTTTGGAGGGATATGGGCCAGGAGCAGGCAGTTGGGACTAGTTTAGTTTGGGATTATGTTCAGCATGGACTGGTTGGACCGAAGGGTCTGTTTGCATGCTGTATGAATCTATGACTAAGACTCTGAAAGATCCTGTTAGTATCCATCCTGTCCAGCTCCCTTAGAACATTACATGTTTTAATAAGGTCACCTCTCAAACTTCTAAACTGCAGGAACTTGGCTGTTGATAAACAATACCTTTTTGTGACCATTCAAACTGATCTCCAATTTATGTATAGGACATGGCTATACATGAGGCTTCAAGACAGAACCATTTCCCAGTCGTTCTGAAGATGTGATCTTACAACTGGTGATTATCTTACTTACATTTTAACATTAACCTTTTACACTATAAATATAGGTCCAACTTGCTCAACATTTCTTCATAAGACAATCCCTTCATCCAAGGAATCAGCCTAATAAATCTTCAGAGAACTATATCCAAATCAAGTATATCTGTCCTAAAGTAAGGATCAAACCAATTCACAGTACTCCAGATATGGTTTTACTAAAGCCTTGTACTTGTAGTTAGATTTCCCTACTTTTACACTCTATACACCTCTTGCAATATCTTCCTGAATAGATGCCGTACCTGCGTGTTGGCTTTTTGCAATTCGTATACGCAGACACTCAGATCCCTGTGTACCAAACAATAATACAGCCTCTCTCCACTTTTCTATTCTTCCTGCCAAAGTAGACAAACTTACATTTTCACACATCATATTTCATTTGCCCACATTTTTGCCATTCACTTAATCTATTAATATTCCTCTGAAGATGCTCTGTATCCTCCTCATAGCTTGCTTACTTCCTGATTTTGTTTCAGCAAATTTGGCTCCAAATATTTGAGCCCTTTATGTAGTCTTTAATAGAAGTTAGATATAGTTCAGGCCCCAGCACTGATCACTGTGTTTGTTACAATTTGTCAAAGTGAAAATAAAACAATTAACCCAATATTAATTCTTGTTAGTTAGCCACTGCTATATCTACGCTAATACATCAGCCCAAAAACTATGAATCATTGTTTTATGCAATCACCCTTTTATGAGCTACAAGTAAGAAGGATGGTAATATTTAATATTTTAACTTTGTTTTCTTTATTTTTCTGCTTTGCACCAAGATTCTGCATCTCGGTACTTGCCTCCGATGGCGCAGTAAGTAGTGATTTCTAAACTTTTCACCGCACCCATGTGAGTACATGTGACAATGAGTTTAATTCAATTCAATTCAATACTGGTTCTCCCTTATCCATCCTGCTTCCTACATTCTCAAAAAAAAATGTTGTTAAAAATATTTTCCTTTCACAAAATCATGTTGAATCTACTTGATAGTAATACAATTTTCTTTTTGCAATGCTACTTCATCTTCAAGGTTTTCCACTTAAATGAGGCCTTTCTAGAAAATAGAAGTGAGTTGCTGCAGTGCAACTTGTGGATGGTGCACTCTGCTACCACTGTGCAATTGATAAAGGGAGTGAATATTCAAGGCGTTGATGGAGAAATATCGTCAAGGGTGGAGGGGGTTGACGGATAAGCATTGTCTGGGAAACCAACAAGATACAGGTTAGAACACCACTCCTCTTCTTTGAATCATACCAGGGGATTTCCGACATTTACTTGACGGGACCTTTATTTAATATTGCACCTAAAAATAGAAGCCCTCCACCAGCACAGTTCTCTCTCTGTCCTCGTGTTCATGTCCCTGGAGCAAGACTGGAACGCACAGCCTTTCGATTCAGAGACAAGAATACTTCCTCCTGTGTCATGCCTAACATTAGCACTCACATGCAAACCATATTGGTGACATTCTGCATTCTGCTCTATGAACTTTCAATTTTGAAACAGGAGAACATGTCAATGAATCATGGCTGGAAGAATGTCACATAATCACCTCTGGTCTTTGAAAACTCATATTACAAACAGCAACTTCAGAATTTGCATAGGTTTGGAACAAAACTGTCATCTTCTGAAACCCAGAGGAGCGAAATGTTCAAAGCTACAGAGGGGCATTGGTATGATCCTGGAGCAGCAATCCTGAACCCAACATTCATCGTTTCAGCTAAATTAATCTCTCCGGAACCCAATAGCTAGCTTTGGCAGTTTTGAAACATTGAACATTTGCTGAAAAATTATTTTTTAAAACCTCAGAGTCACAAAACTCCATCTGGTTAAAAACAACATGAAACTCTCTCCCTCCGAAAAGAAAAATCCGCTGGGGAAGATGTTGACAAATATTGATTTTCTTCCTGAAATAAAGGCCAATAACTTGTACCTGGCTGTGTGGCACACATTATTATCTTTCCTAACTAAGTTTACTTTCCACTCGTAGCAAACCGTTCTGCTTAATAAAAACTGACCATGATACAACGGGGCAAAAATATTGAAGGTGAAGAAATAGGATACTATTAAATTGCCCCTTTTTACCTACCATTAAATTGCTTCAATCTCAACAATACTCAAAACATTCCTGACAACTGGAACACCTCCTATTATCAGTTTAAATATTGGCATACACTATTTACACCCTTACACTGCAGATTTACCTTGATAGCAGCTGGCTTGTTCCTATGTCACGGCAAATGGATTTGGTGGTATGTATCCTTGAGCGACAGATAAGTTGCATCTGCAAAGGCCTACACATGGAGGTCTGACTGTCTATTGCTTCAGGCGAAACTATAAGGAATAAGTAGCGGGCTGTCATTATGAGCAATCTGCCTCAATGAGGCAAATAATAACAGTGTCACTGCTCAGAAAATATAGGTGAGCATCAATTGAATGCTTTGGTCAATGGTAACATTCCCATCTAAAAGTTGGGAGGTTATGAATTTGAGATTTACATGGTGAAGGTAGTGATTTCTGGATACTGTGATAACCCCTTCGAGGCTAGATGTTGGATGGCAGCACTGTACTGTAACTTAGCAGTTCTACTGATAAGTTGGCTGAGAGGTGCAGCTAAATATCTGTCTACATACTGGAATGATACTGAAGCTGAAAGGCTTGAGGACATGTTGCCTAGACTAGGCCTGCATCCCCTTGAGTGTAGAAAATGAAGAGGTGATTTAATTGAGATGATTATGATATTAGTGTCGATAGAGAGAAACTGGTGGGGCAGTCAACAATGAAGACGCATTACCATAACTTTCGAGCCAGGCCATTCTGGGTTGGTGTCAGAAAAGCATCTTCATACCTGAGAAAGAGACAGTGCCTCGAAAGCTAGTGTTTCCAAACAAAGCTGTTGGACTATAAATTTTAACTTCACACAAAGAGTAATGGGAATCTCCTGCTTGAAGCTAGGCATCAATTAATGTTGGGCAAAAGCTAGAGATACAGAGCTACGATTAGAGTCAATGAGATTTACTGCACAGAAAAGGGCCCTTTGGCCTACCATGTCCATGCCAGTCAAAAACAACCCACTTCTAATCCCATTTTCCAGAACATGGCCCATAGCCTTATATGGCTTGGTTTTGCACATCTAAATGTTGCTTATTTATCATGTGGATTTCTGCCTGGACCATCTTTATAGGTAATGAATTCCAGATTCCCATCTGGGAAAAGGTTTTTTTCTCACATCTTCTCTAAACCCTGCCCCAGAAAGGGGAAATGTTTATTTCTGTCTACCTATCTATGACCTTCATACTTTCTCTGTCATATCTCCTCTCAAAATCCTCTGCTCTAAGGGAAAAAACCCAGTCTCTACAATCTCACTTCACAAAGACTGGTTAGTAAGGTAAGATCATATGGGATCCAGGAGGAGCTCGTCAATTGGATACACAATTAGCCTGAAAAGGTATAAGGCAGAGAGAAGTGATGGAGGGTTGGTTTATGAACTGGAGCCGGAGATGTGTTGCTGGAAAAGGCCTGAAGAAGGGCTTATGCCCGAAACGTCGATTCTCCTGTTCTCTGGATGCTGCCTGACCTGCTGCGCTTTTCCAGCAACACATCTCCGGCTCTGATCTCCAGCATCTGCAGACCTCACTTTCTCCTCAAAGATTATGAACTGGAGGCCTGTGACCAGTGGTGTACCACAACGATTGGTACTGGATCCATTGCTTTATGTTTCACTAAAGTAGGTGGTGTAGTGGACAATGAAGGAGATTATCCCAGAGAATAATGGGGCCTTGAACTGATGGGCCAATGGTCAAGGAGTGACGGATGGAGTTTAATTTATATAAATGTGAGGTGTTGCGTTTTAATAAGGTGAATTAGGGCAGGACTTAAACAGTTAATAATAGGGCCCTAGGTAGTGTTGCTGAACAAAGAGACCTTTGGGTGTCAATGCATATTTCCTTGAAAGTGGAATTGCAGATAGACAGGGGGGGTGAAGAAGGTGTTTGGCACACTTGCCTTTATTGGTCAGAACATTGAGTATAGGAGTTGGCATGTCATGTTGTGGCTGTACAGGACACTGATGAGGCCACTTTTAGAATACTGCATACAGTTCTGGTCATCCTTCTTTCGGAAGGATATTGTTAAACTTGAGAGGGTGCAGAAAAGATTTGCAAGGATGTTACCAGGACTAAAGGGTTTGAGCTATAGGGAGAGGCTGAATAGTCTGGGGTTTTATCCCTGAAGCATCAGAGATTGAGGGGTACCTTATAGAGGGGCATGGACAGGGTGAATGACCAATCTTTTTCCTTGCTTGGGTGAGTCCAAAACTAGATGGCATAGGTTTAAGGTGAGAGGGGAAAGATTTAAAAAGGGCCTTAGGGGCACATTTTTCACACAGAATGTGGTGCATGAATGGAACAAGCTGCCAAAAGATAATGAAGGCTAGTATAGTTACAACATTTAAAAGGCATCTGAATGGGTATATGAATAGGAAGGGTTTAGAGAGATATGGACCAAATGCTGGCAAATGGGACTAGATCAGATTGGGATGAGTTGGACCAAAGGATCTGATTCCATGCCATATGACTCTATAAGTGAAACTCTCCAGCCCATGCAACATCCTGGTAAATCTCCTCTGCGCCCTCTCCAGGGCTATTACATCCCTCCTATAATGTGGATTCCAGACCTATATGCAATAATCTAACTATGGCCTAAGCAACATTTTATACGGTTTCAGATTTCCCTCCTGCTCTGTCCACTAAAGGAAAGCATACCAAACACCTTCTTCACTATCCTATCTACCTGTGACTCCACTTTCAAGGAGCTATGAACCTGCACTCCAAGGTCTCTTTGTTCAGCAACACTCCCTAGGACCTTACCATTAAGTAGGAGAAAGTGAGGTCTGCAGATGCTGGAAATCAGAGCTGAAAATGTGTTGCTGGAAAAGCGCAGCAGGTCAGGCAGCATCCAGGGAACAGGAGAATCGACGTTTCGGGCATAAGCCCTTCTTCAGGAATGAGGAAAGTTTGTCCAGCAGGCTAAGATAAAAGGTAGGGAGGAGGGACTTGGGGGAGGGGCATCGGAAATGTGATAGGTGGAAAGAGGTCAAGGTGAGGGTGATAGGTCAGACTGGGGTGGGGGGCGGAGAGGTCAGGAAGAAGATTGCAGGTTAGGAAGGCAGTGCTGAATTCGATGGATTTGACTGAGACAAGGTGGGGGGAGGGGAAATGAGGAAACTGGTGAAATCCGAGTTCATCCCTTGTGGTTGGAGGGTTCCCAGGCGGAAGATGAGGCGCTCTTCCTCCAACCGTCGTTTTGTTGTGGTCTGGCGATGGAGCAGTCCAAAGACCTGCATATCCTTGGTGGAGTGGGAGGGGGAGTTGAAATGTTGAGCCACAGGGTGGTTGGGTTGGTTGGTCTGGGTGTCCCAGAGGTGTTCTCTGAAACGCTCCGCAAGTAGCCGGCCTGTCTCCCCAATATAGAGGAGGCCACATCGGGTGCAGAGGATGCAATAGATGATGTGTGTGGAGGTGCAGGTGAATCTGTGGCGGATATGGAAGTTTCCTTTGGGGCCTTGGAGGGAGGTGAGGGGGGAGGTGTGGGCGCAAGTCTTGAACCTCCTACGGTTGCAGGGGAAGGTGCCGGGAGTGGAGGTTGGGTTGGTGAGGGTGTGGATCTGACGAGGGAGTCACGGGGGGAATGGTCTTTACGGAACGCTGATAGGGGAGGGGATGGAAATATATCCTTGGTGGTGGGGTCCGTTTGGAGGTGGCGGAAATGACGGCGGATGATGCGCTGTACATGGAGATTGGTGGGGTGGTAGGTGAGGACCAGTGGGGTTCTGTCCTGGTGGCGGTTGGAGGGGCGGGGCTCAAGGGCGGAGGAGCAGGAAGTGGAAGAGATGCGATGGAGGGCATTGTCGACCACGTCGGGGGGGAAATTGCGGTCCTTGAAGAAGGAGGCCATCTGGGTTGTGCGTTTTTGGAACTGGTCCTCCTGGGAGCAGATGCGGCGGAGTCGAAGGAATTGGGAGAATGGGATGGCGTTTTTACAGAGGGCAGGGTGGGAGGTGTAGTCCAGGTAGCTGTGGGAGTCGGTCGGTTTGTAGTAGATTACCATTAAGTGTATAAGCCCTGCTCTGATTTGCCTTTCCCAAAATGTAGCATTTAACATTTATCTAAATTAAACTCCACATGCCACCCCTCAGCCCATTGGCCCATAACAGGACGTTGAATCTGCACTGTTAGATTGGATTTATAAAAATCAGTAAATGCTAAACTGGATAGACTAAAGGAAAGGTTAACCCTATGATGTCTCGTCAAAGGACGTGTTAGAGTAGGATGTCCTGAGGTATTTCCCAACCAATGAAGTCCTTTGAAACATAGTCATTGTGATACTGTATGCGAAGGCCAAATAAAACACAGCAATATCTAATGGAGAAATGAACATTTAATCTGTATTAGTGATGTTGACTGAGGAATAAATATGGGACAGAACTTTCCAGTTTTTAAAAAATAGCGCCTGGAAATTTCTTTTAATGTCTCCTTTGGTCTCACTTTAATGTCTCATCTGAAAAGGCAGTACCTTTGACAGTGCAGCGCTCCCTCAGTATGGGCTCCAGATTTTTGTCCAAATTCTGATGTGGGGCTTAAACCAGGGCATCTCTCTCAGATGGCTGAATGCCAGCACTGAACCAGCAAATGAAAGGAGTTATTGAGTCCTCACAGCAATGAGGGGGAGCTAAATTAATATTCACAACAGAAATGTCAGGAAATCTTCAAGGCATCGTGTGTTAATGACTATCTAGAATGATGTTGATTCAGCTGCCTCACAGCATTGGTTGCTCCTCCCTGGTGATTTAGACAGTGCAAGGCTGTCAGAGTTCCTTGTTCAAACAAAAATCCTTCATAAATCTTCAGATACAAAAGCTGATAAGATGCTCTAAAGGGGCACCGATGACAAGGCATCCTTTATAACAACAGCTATATCTGCTCAGCTTGTACAAACATGTTAACGCAATGCTTCCCACCCCTAATTACCAGACCTTAAAGTCTCAGTATGAATTAAACAGCCGTGTGAGCTTTAATATGTCCAATTTAATCTGAAGACAACTTATTTAATAAATATTGTGTCCATTGTACCTGTGACAGAATTACATTTACCACAAATCAGCAAGAAATTGAATCAGTGAAACTCTGTCCCACGAATGGAGGAAATCCAGTAAGCGTCAGGGAGGCATGAGGGAGTTAAGTAGATGACAAAGAGAAAAAGACTTGCATTTATTCAATGCCTTTCCTGACTCCAGGGCAGTCCAATGCATTCCACAGCATTTTTAAAGTGTGATTTCAAATGTTGCTATTGTAATGTGGGAAACACATCAGTTAACATGCACACAGCAAGCTCCCACAATTCAGCAATGAGTGACCGGATTATCTATATTTTGATGGGTTGACAGGGAATGGCCTTGTTTTTCTTCAAAATAACGGAATCTTTTAGACTCATGTGAAAGGTAGGGCATCAAAGGTCTCAATCTTATCTGAAAGACAGTGCCATCCAATTGTGAGGCACTCCCTCAGTGCTGCACTGAACTGGGCCTGAAACAAACTCATTTGAGAGTAAAATGTGATTGAAAGCACTAGATCTGACAAGGTCATCACCAACAAGATCAGCAACACTGTCCAGGGAAACTGAGGTCTCTGGTTAGAGCTTTCAAAGACTCAACAAAGACACAATGTTAAAAATCACACAACACGAGGTTATAGTCCAACAGATTTATTTGGAAGGACTAGCTTTCGGAGTGCTGCTCCTTCATCAGAAAGCTAGTGGGGCAGGATCATAGGACAAAAAATTTATAGCTAAAGATCAAAGTGTCATACAACTGATATGACGTACTGCACAAATCTAGATTGCCGTTAAGTCTTTAATCACTTAGAACGGGGTTGCAGATTTTGATTCATTAGAATGTACATCCCAGAACTTCTTTCAAGGCACATTCCCGAGATAACGTAAGGTTTAATAAAAAAAAAGTGACATCTCAGCTCAGACAATGCATTAAAGGTGTGAGGTCAGAGTCTGTCTGTAACCCAATCTTGAGTCAGACTATTTCCAAAGTAGGAATTTATAAAATGTCACAAGGCCTGCAGATTGTGTACTCTTTGAACAAAATAGAATGTATCTGCAAATACAAATTCACCCCATAGACTTACATGCATGTGTTTGTGTGTCCAATTCCTTCTACAGCCTCCTCGCCTCCTTAATGCTACTTGTCCTTCTATTTATCTTTGTATCGTCTGCAAACTTAGGCACATGCCCTCAGTTTCTTAATGTATAAAGTGAAAAGTGGTGGTCCTAACACTGAGCCTTGCGGAACACCATTTGCCATCCTGAGAAGGACCTTTTATTCCCATTCTTTGCTTTCTGTGAGACAGCCAAGTCTCTATCCATTCTAGCACCTTGCCTCTGACACCATGGGCCGTTATGGGTCCATTTGGAGGTGGCGGAAATGGCGGAGGATGATATGATGTATACAGAGGTTGGTGGGGTGGGAGGTGAGGACCAAGGGGTATTCTGCCCTTGTTACGGCTGGAGGGTTGGGGTTCGAGGGCGGAGGTGTGAGAAATGGAGGAGATGCGCTGGAGGGCATCATCGACCACATGGGAGAGGAAATTGCGGTCTTTAAAGAAGGCAATGAGGCCATCTGGTGTGTTCTGTGGCGGAACTGGTCCTCCTGGGAGCAGATACAGTGGAGGCGGAGAAATTGGGAATAAGGGATAGTATTTTTGCAGGAGGCAGGGTGGGAGAAGGTGTAATCCAGGTAGCTGCGAGGAGCCAGTGGGTTTGTAGAAAATGTCAATGTTGAGACAGTCACTGTTGGTGGAGATGGAGAGATCCAGGAAGGGGAGGGAGGTGTCTGAGATGGTCCAGGTGAATTTAAGGTCACGGTGGAATGTGCTGGTGAAGTTGATGAACTATTCAACTTCCTCATGGGAGCATGAGATGGTGCCAATGCAGTCATCAATGTAGCGGAGGAAGAGGTGGGAAGTGGTTCACGTTTCTGACAAACAGACAGGTATAGCTGGGGCCCATGCGGGTGCCCATGGCTACCCCTTTGGTCTGGAGGAAGTGGGAGGATTTGAAGGAGAAATTACTGAGGGTGAGGACCAGTTCAGCCAAACGAATGAGAGTGTCAGTGGAGAGGTCCTGGTGAGGACACCGGGAGAGGAAGAAACAGAGGGCTTCATCATGGCAGATGGAGGTGTATGGGGACTGGATGTCCATGGTGAAGATGAAGCATTGGGGGCCAGGGAAACGAAAGTCTTGGAGGAGACAGAGGGCATGGGTGGTGTCTCAAACAATTGTGGGGAGTTCCTGGACCAGCAGGGATAGGACAATATCGAGGTAGGTGAATATGAGTTCAGTGGGGCAGGAATAGGCTGAGATGATGGGTTGGCTGGACCAGTCAGGCTTGTGGATCTTGGGTAGGAGATAGAACCGGGCGATGCAGGGTTCCCAGACATCAATATCTCTGCCAGTGGCTCATCAGTCTTGTCTGAATCAGGAAATTGTGGGTTCATTTCATGTTAACATATTAAGTGAGGGCTGCATGATAGGATGTTCATTCTCTCGGAGAGATTGATGTGAGCTCCGGCCACGCCTTCAGACCAGTGACCTCACCCAGGGCTGTGAATGGACGTCTTGCTACAGAAACGAAAACAGGTCCCGTCCTTTTCCTGTCAGTTCTTTATTTTAAAAAAAAACTGTTGTTAACGACATGCAAGTAAATGATCCGCAAGCCTCCAACAGGAAAGAGCAGCTAGCAATAGGGGAAGTGTCGCTCCTGTACGTTAGGCGCCAAGACAAAGCTGTTCCGGAACTGCAAGGGTTACAAAGCCTTTATTAAAAAAAACCTTTATATCAGAAGTTCCCATCTGCTGTCTGCACAAACCACGTGTTGGTTTCGCTCACCAGATTAGCATTCGGTTTGCATCTGTATCAGTAAACAAAGCCTAATGCTGATGTAGAGGAATGAAGTCAGACAGGCTAATTAGTCATGTGTGTCTTCAAACATCATTCTTTCCCCATCTGTACCCAAGGGGATTTATTTTTAAAAAGAAAAAGGGAAATCAGAGCAGCATGCATAATCCCATCAATTCAAACAATCTCGAATCTGTTGTTGCTGCCGTCTCTTCGCTGTTGTGGCCTGAATTTGACGCTAACAGAATTTACTGTCCATTCCTTCGGTCAGCTCCGAACAGAAATATTTGTGTATTTATCCTAAAGCAGCTACATTGATCATTTTGTAAAACAAAATAGACTCGGTATAGGTCATTGTTGGAATGTATGAACTCGTGTAATTAAACTAAGAGTCGGGATTCAAACAATTGGTTTATTTCGAAGCCATTCCTTCTGCCGATACACACACGATGCAAAAGCCAGTGGCTGAACAATGAAATATGGACTGAAATCGGAATCACGCTTTCAAACATGCGCCCACAAACCGCTTCGACAGAATTACTCGTGTGTGAGGAGAAAGATCCCAAAACACAAGCTTAATCTTCGCGTCTCAATTACACTGAGGCCGACAATATTACAGCTGGAGTCGGTATAGTGTTTAC
Organism: Chiloscyllium plagiosum; assembly: GCF_037043375.1. NCBI lineage: Eukaryota > Metazoa > Chordata > Chondrichthyes > Orectolobiformes > Hemiscylliidae > Chiloscyllium > Chiloscyllium plagiosum. The sequence goes on from NW_028270141.1 coordinate 42,841,803, forward strand.
AAGCCTCTGTCTCTCTCTGCATTTACCAGTATGAGCTGGGGGATGTTTCCACTGTTTCCTGCTGTTGCAACGAGGGAGAGAGCTGATGAGAAATGAGCCTACGTGGCATGTTCGCAACACCCCCCCCCCCCCCCCTCAACTGTGCAAAGTCCTGCAAACACTTGAAAATCCTACTGCAGTTAGGACAAGTGTGTGATGCAACAAATGGCGTTTCGCAACCTTTTCAGTTGATCGTGAATTGTGCCAATCGTGTCTATTTGTCAACGAAATTGCTGGCATTGCACAGCAAGCTGATACAATAACAAAACAGAGATGACTCTTTGCATTTTAATATGCATATCGACGCTATGCATTCTATGCACTATATGGCGTACTATATATAAGCAACATATATAATTTACTGTTAATAAAAACATATTCATGAAATGAACAACATAGAAACAGGCCATTCATGTCGTCTGCTTTGTTCAACACAACTGTTCTAATGTACTTCCTTGATAATGTTACATGAATACGCTAAGATACTTGTGTACTGATGTGATATGAATGCCTTATTTCGGTACACATGAGTTCAGGCTATCTGTAGGAGGTGAGCAGATGTCGAGGTTCTCCAGTGCTGGAAGCGGGAGGGCAGAATTGTGAAGATTGCCTTGTTGGGAGAGCTTCTCTTGCTGCAATGACTGCTGGCTCCGCTCCAAGTTTCCCTTTGCCAGGCGGGGGGAGGGGACAGCGCCTGCGCACTGTCAGCTTGGCTGGGTGCCCAAGCTGAGCAAGAGCCTGAGGGGTTGGGCACTGAGAGAGAGAGTGTGTGTACGTGACTGAACTGCCTAACATCCTCTTTCAGAAAAGTAATGATCGCAGGCACTCAGCAGCAGCAACCCCCACCCAGACCTTGTTGTTGTTTTGTGTGTGTGCACATTTCTTACGCATTGCCTCACCCGGTTCGGAGCACAACTGTGAACGTCGCTGCTTTGTGTGCAACTCGAAAAGAGGGGAGTCTCCCCCAACCCCCCTTCTGGGAACATGTACATATTGTTCCAAGTCTGTTATAGAGAGGGAAACGGAACCCACCCTAACATTTGCCTTAGGCAAACTGGTACGTGGTAATTATAAAGTTACAAACTATAAGTCCCATGTGCCCCAAACACTCCCTTTTTTTTTGTAAGACACTGTGAAAGACACAAAGTGCACGAATCTTTATTCAGTTTCCACCACCAGGAAGACAGGAAAACACCCGGGTGGCCAGTGACAAACACTGCCCTTCACATCAAAGGACAGTGCTGTGTGATCAAAACAGTGAAGGGGAGGGTAGGGACTAAATCAAAATAGAATTGGAGGGAGAAATGATGCACTCCACTCCCTGCGGCGCCCACCTCTCCCTGAACAACTCCAGGGTGTTGGTCGACGCCGCGTGCTCCTTCTCCAAGGACACCCGGGCTCTAACGTAACCGCGGAAGAGGGGCAGGCAGTCGGCCCTAACGACCCCCTCCACGGCCCGCTGCCTGGACCTGTTGATGGCCAGTTTGGCCAGGCCCAGGAGCAGACCCACGAGGAGGTCTTCAGACCTGCCCTCCTTCCTCCGTACCGGGTGCCCAAAGATCAGGAGCGTGGGACTGAAGTGCAGCCAAAAACAGAGGAGAAGGTTTTTCAGAAAATCAAAAAGGGAGTGCAAACGCCCACACCCAATATACACGTGGTCCACGGACTCCACAGCGCCACAGAACAAGCAGTTGGGCTGGGAGTCCGTGAACCACCGCAATCTGCGGTTGCAGGGGACTGCTGCGTGCAGCACCCTCCACCCCAGATCCCCGAGAGAAAGGGGGAGGACTCCCGCGTAGAGAGCCCTCCACTGGGGATCCCCACCGCCCGGTGGCAAATGGGCACGCCAAGGCGTGTCCGGACGGTGGATGAGGGAGAAGAGGTGGACGGTGTGCAGCAGCAGTCTGTACAGGGCTCTCCTGTTCACCTCCCTAAACGAAACAAAGTTAAAATTTCGGAGGCGGCTCAGGTTGTGGGGCACAGGCTCCCGCGGGAAGTACGGGACCTTGGGGCCAATGTGAAATTCCGTCCGGGCTGGGAACACTCCCTTTTATTGAAGCCCGCTTGGATGTGCAGCTGCTGTTTTAAATAGCCACACATTTTTAGCAGCACACATTTCTTAAAATGGAAATGTGTTCACTGTTTGCTTACTCAGTCGTTTCACAGACTTTATTATCAAAATCCAAGCCGCGTATGTTGACTTTTTAAGTTATCCTCCTTACGCATTAAATAAACTATTTTTTTTCGTGTTTACAATCCGCGTCCTTCAAAAACTTAAAACAAAATGGTTTGCCACTTGTGAATTAATGACATTACATTGGAAATAGTAGCGCGCAATGTTCGGCATTTCTGCTTGAATGTTGACATTTATCCAACCCCCGCCAGCGCCAGAGTAATTTTTTTGATGACACATTTTGCAATGAGCTCATTATTTAGAAGGGGAATCTTCAGAAGTGCCCTGTAAGTTGTAAACACGCTACAATGCACCATTGACAAGAGGATTCAAATAATAATGATGTGCAACAGCCGCGAGTTGCACCATATGTAATCCCCTGCGTATTTAAAAACGAAACTATGCGAGAGCAAAAATAATGTGCAAACCGTACGCAGAGAGCATAGCATCTACCAAAAATGAAACAAAATGGGGGTAAGGGTTGTTTCTTTTTGCAACTACAGTTGATGCACAATTAGACTCCCTCATTTGCAGTGCCAAAAGAAAACACAGGAAAGTCAAAGGCTTGCAGTATGTAGTTGGCAGAGGTTCCTGTGACATTTCCAATATCAACAGGAGGGCATTGGAACCGGACCTTGACCTCATCTTGGGCTGTACTATGTGCAGACAGTACAGAGAATTAGTCTATGTTCACGCTTCACCCCCCCCCCCGCCGTCAGTTTTACTTTGCAAATTATTTCCAGAACTTCATGTGAACCTTAAAGTCCCCTCAATATGAGACGGATGAGGGAGGGAGGGCGCTTTTCAATTTAACAAAATGCACACCAATCTCTCACCAATGCACTTCCATTGCAGGCTTTTTGTTCGGAAATGGTTAATGCAAACAACCAGGAGCAATGCAGCAAGAAGCCCCTGAAGGGTTAAAGAAGGCGAGCCCGCCAGGTGAGGAAAGAAGGGGGAGGAAAGCACACAAAAGTATTTTTAAAATCTGCATTTTGGCACTTTTATTTATTGGGGTTGTGTGGGGCGGGTTGGGGTGAAGAAAAAGTCCCATTCATGACAGCCGCTTCTAATTTTAGAGTGGTTGAATCACGAATTTGCAGTGCACTCAGGATCTCCTTTCACTGCCGTCTTGTGTGTGTGTGTGTGTGCACGCGCGCGTTTTTCTTTTTTTCAACGGCGTTGTCTTTGCACTGAGTGGCGCTTCCGCCTGGTGAGGCTGGCCCCGGGGTTCTTGTTGTTTGTTTTGCATTGCAGTCCGCTGCTGCAAAATGAAGAATTTAAAATAAAACGTGCAGAGCTAGCGATGCACGGGTGCCGGTGGCGCGCCTCGGATGCGGGGTGGTGGTGCGCGCCGCCGGCCGCCCTGGCATTCCGAATGGAATGTTGGTAAACGGAGCTCTTCTGGATATGGAGCGTGAGAAGGAATAGAGGAGGGACGCATGCGCACCTCTACCTTCTCACCCCCCCCCGCAGGGGGTGGGGGGGGGAGAGAGAGGGGGAGGGGCAAAGACAATGGCAGTACGTCACCAGAGGTCCACTCCATCTCCTCACACTGTTGAAGGGATTGCGCGGCGCATGCGCGGCTGTCGAAGAAACACTGGGCCCAGGAGGAGGGGTGAGTGATTGACAGGTGACGTCAGGCCGGGGCAAGCGAGGAAGGGGCAGTGAGAGGGAGAGAGAGTGAGTGAGTCCGGGCCGCGCGCTCCGGGGACAGGCGCTGCCGCTGCCATGAAGTTGCAACTTAGTAACCATTTCGTGTAGATACTTTGTTTCTGTTTTTTTCTCTCTCTGTCTCTCAACATCGCCGTGTTATTGTTGTTGTTGTTGGATTGTTACTGTATCTTTTTTTTTGTTGCACCGAGATTGTTGCATAGTCAGCAAGAAAAGGTGGAAGAGAACGGAGGGCGAACCCTGCATTACACACACACACACACACACACAGAGTGAGACACACACCCACCCACAGACTGTGAGAGCAGCGGGTGCGACACGGTGAGCCGGAGACTTCCCCACCCCCAGCCCCCTTCCTCCTCCTCCTCCTCCTCACCCACATCTCTCCTCCAGATCTAACTCACGGCAGAAGAGGATCTTGGAGGCGCCGCTCGCCATGTCGTCCGCCACGGTCGCCTCCACCCGGAGACAGTCCTGTTACCTGTGCGACCTGCCCCGCATGCCGTGGGCGATGATCTGGGACTTCACCGAGCCCGTGTGCCGGGGCTGCGTCAACTACGAGGGCGCCGACCGCATCGAGTTCGTGATCGACACGGCCCGCCAGCTGAAGCGGGCGCACGGTTTCCAGGAGGGCCGCTCGCCGGGGCCGGTCGCGGTCGCCGCCAAAGCGGCGCTGGCGAAGGAGAGCTCGGCGCCGCTGGTGCACCCGGCGGACGGCTGCTCCTCGGGGCCGCCCCGGCCGCTGGATCGCTACCCGCTGGCGTCAGACCGGCCTCCGCCGCGCTTGGACTTCCCGGCCGCGGCCCGGCAGAACGGCTCGCTGCTGAACGGCTACGCCAAGGGGGCGGACGAGCCGCCCGAGCTGAACCGGCAGAGCCCCAACTCGAGGAGGGGCGCCCCGCCGCCGCCGCTCCCCAGCCTGGTGCCCATGGTGAACGGCAGCTCGCACCCTCTGCCTCCTCCGCCTACTCCGTCCTCCGCCGCCTCCTCCTCCTCGTCCTCGCAGCCGCACGGTGTGAACGGTCGCCTCCTGGATGTAAACAAACGGCCCGGTAGCGGGTCCGCCGCCTCCTCTTCCTCCTCCGCCGCTGCCCCGGAACACGAGGCGAGCGCCAAGGACTGCAGCAGCAAGCACCGAGCCGAAGAGCTGGCCGACAGCCTCAAGAACCGGGTCGAGGACTGGGCCGGTAAGCCCAAGACGGTGAAGGAGACGCTGATGAGCCTGGCCGGGCACCCGCCTTTCGATGTCCGCTTCAAGAAGGAGCACCCGCTGCAGCACGGCCGGGTCCTGGCCTTCGAGGCCACGGCGGCGGCGGCAGCAGCGGCGGCGGCGGCTGCAGCCAAGTCAGGTAGGCGCTACAGGAGTGCAGCACTCTCGGCTCTCCTGTGCCAACACCCCAGTGCACAAAGTTGCTGCAGGTGGGGGAGGTGGTTGGGGGGCATCCTTTGCATGTTCCTGGGAACTAACTGACTCCCCCTCTCTCTGTGTTTGTAAGCACAGTGGGGTGAAGGTCGGATCAGGAGGGTGGGGTGTGATGGCGAGCAGAGGGTTATTTTTGGAAGGGATAGGCCGCTCGGCCCATCGGGCCTGTGATAGCAGCGTGCTACTTCCGGGAAGTGGCCTTGACTACAAAGGCAGTCAAGACAATGAGTGTGCGTTTAGGTTTTGGTAAGGTTCCCGCTATTGTTGTTTATCTCTGTTGCCAAACTGCCTTTAATTTGACATGCCCTCGCTCCCACTCCTCCCTCCTCCCTCACCAGGTACCCGAGGAGGTCGCAAAAGAAAAGCCTCGCCTGAACCAGACTCAGAAGGCACTGGGCCACCCCTTGGCAGCAAGGTCAACGGGGAGGGGCAGCCCTGGCCCCTGATATCCTCCGACGGGCTGAAGATGACACCAGCGTCTTATGCCCCCTCGCCATCCCCCCACTCCACGCCGCCGGACGGCGGGCAGAATGGACAGTCTCCCATGGCCGCCCTGATTCTGGTGGCAGACAATGCGGGCAGCGTGCACTCGCCAAAGGAAGCTGGACAGGTCCATTCGACCACCCGACGCAATAGCAGCAGCCCCCTCTCGCCATCGTCCCTCAACCAGAGGCGGATGGGTCACCGGGATGGAGCCGCGCCGGCGGGTAACCCTCACCCAGGCATCGAGCCGGTCCACCCGCCAAACATTCCAGACTCCTCGGTGCCCAGCAGCGTGCCACTCTGTTGTACGTTATGCCACGAACGCTTGGAGGACACCCACTTTGTGCAGTGCCCATCGGTGCCTTCGCACAAATTCTGCTTCCCCTGCTCCAGGGAGAGTATCAAGCAACAGGGAGCCACAGGCGAGGTGTATTGCCCCAGTGGAGAGAAGTGCCCACTGGTTGGCTCCAATGTGCCCTGGGCTTTCATGCAAGGAGAGATTGCCACCATCCTCGCTGGAGACGTCAAAGTAAAAAAGGAGAGAGACCCATGATTCACGTTTGTGCGTTTGTGTTTTTTTTTAAAAAAAGAGAGAACAACCCTCTTGAAAATCCCAAAAAACTGATTTAATTGTATATACTCAACACATAAACATGGCTGTACAATTTTGATTTTCAATACATTGTGTTTCTATATTTTTTGAAGATTAAGAAGGTATGTACTCATAATCGTTTTTCCTCTCTCTCTGATGTAAATCATTATTATACATTATTGGCAAAATCTTTCTGTACTGGCCTTTTTCTTGGTGACAGTAACTGTTTAATGTAGACTGTGACTAACATTGCTTTCAGAGCACTTGGCAAAAAAAAACTGAATGCTTCTAGTTGTACCTGTATGCACTTGTTAAAATTGCCAAATACAGTTTTCTGGCATTTTATTAATACTTTGTTAGCGTCTGTGATTACTTCTTCCTTTTGAAATGAGTAATGCTTGAGTGGGGTGGAGCGGGAGCACATTGACAGTGTTGTGAGCATTGTGATGTCACTGGGTACAGTAGGGAGTGGTTATATATACATATAAAGTGAAAAAGTGCTATGGTGTGACCTTGAAAACTGCAGACGTTACTGTTTTATTGAAAAGCACAGTGCAAGACAACATGCATGTACTTTGACTTTAGTGGCATGATTCTTGTTGTCTGGCTATCGATTTTTGTTCTTTAGATTGACTGCGTAACAACTACTCAGGAAGTGGTAGAAATGCCTAAGGCATCTTTGTCTGTTTGTTGGTCTCTTTCTTACTCTTTTTTTCTTCCCCCCCACCCCCCCACCCTTACACTTACACACGCACAGTTGGCTACAATAAATGTGTTTACCCCCCCTCCCCATCCAGCTATGTTATTTGTTTGGTGTAATTCAATGTTTAGATTTTGGCAGACAATTTAAATTTTTAACAAAGACTCCATTTATCACTGTGCCAGGACCCAGCTGAGAATGACTTTGTCACTTACACTTACCAGCCACAATACTGCCAGAAAAGGAAAGGGTTCATTTCTGATATTTACAGTGCCCAGGAAAATCAAAGTATCGCTTAAATACGGCTTTGCATGTCTTTTAGAAGAAAGCAAGTAAACTTTGCTCTTTTTTAAAGTTGGGGAAAGGCTGCATCTTTTTGTAAGAAAACCTGTTCTAAAAATAAAACAAATGATGCTTGTTGCATGTTTTGCTGCATCACTGTAGTTCGTGGGGTGCTGGGGGAAGGGAATCTGCAGCATCAGCAGTAAGGCAGAGCCACGTGACTTCCCTTGACATACAAGACTGATCTCAGATGTACATTCATAGTTTCTAATCCCGTTGATCAGTGCCTGCTGGCTTCAGTGCTAGACACAAGGGAGAGGGCAGTGACTTGCTATTCCAACACGACGTAATTACAAAATATACCCCAACTTACACCCCTCCCCAATTGTGTTGTTTCTCAGGATTTCTGGAATTGTTTTTGTTGATATGAATGTTTTAATGAAACATTAACATGGGAGATGCACACTGAACATCTGTTTTCCACTTGCTCCCTTCCTCCACCTACCAGAATGTGCACAAGTGAGTCCGTATAGCTAAGCATAGAAGATTGTGACAAATTATGACCCCAATTCTCAAAATAGTCCATAAATAAATGGTGTCATGGTGAAGGGACTAGCTTGTGGTAATCACAGGTTCCACCCATCAAACCAAACCTAAGCTTGGGTTAGAAAAGAATTCACTGGTGAAGGTAGTTATTTTGCCAGATCATCATTCAGTCGCTGTGATTGCAGAATAACACGTTTCTTCCTGATTCTCAGCTGGAGATGTGGAATCATTCAGCTTTTAAATACTTGATCAGATGACAGCTCCTGGAATCCCTGAGTCACCCAAATGCCTTTTGTTCTGGGTACAATGTGGTGCTAGCACGCCTCCTCGTCACACTCACACCGTGCTGCTTCAATGCAATCCAAAGAATTAATTATAGTCCCACCAAGGTAGTCACCCTTTCAATAAATTCAATGAGATATTGGTCTTGAAAAGAGATGTAAACATATTGTGCAGTGAGCCTGTTCAAATCCCCACAGATATCTGCAAATCCAAATTCAGTATTTGTTGATTTGAACCCTGTTATTTGAGGTGTGTTTAATTAATTGCCATGATAACTTTTGTTTTCAAATGCGCCCTCTCAAGATTTGCATGAGGCAGGGACAGTAATTATGGAGGGAAACAAAGTTGAAGCAGAGAGTGTTACATAAGAACCACTTCAACTCCTATCCTTTCCTCTTTCTTTCTCCCTTCCTCCCACCCCATGTTTCCTTGCATCAAGAAATTAATTTATTTTTAAGGCAATTGTCTGTTTTCAATATAAAGTAGCAGGGGCGGGTAAGGTATCTTCCGTTCATTTTGAGATTTGATGCTTACCCACCTACACTTCCTTTAAAACAGTATTCATAATCACTTCATTACAGTCATACCGTGTTGTAATCATGTTCAAAAGTTAGGCTTTTAATGGCAGCTTTTTGAGGTGTTAGTTTAAGATTGGGTACAGCTGATTCAAGTGGTTGCTCTTGATTTTTTTACCCCTTTGAGAGCTGACCATAAGTTCTCATGTGCTGAATCCCAAATGGCATGGTGCACTTTTAATCATTTTGCTCAAAGTGAGACAACCATTGCTGCTGTTGTAAGTTGTTTGGGAAATGCAGGTCGCTCAGTTCACTGACAAGAAGATAGGTCATGTACACTCAAAATGTTTTATTTGTTTATTCAAGGCTGCATTTACTGGTTTTCTCTGTCTCTTTGCTTCCTCCTATACAATAGTGTTTATATTTAAGATAGCGTTGCACTGGCTGTATTATGTAGGTGCAGCATTACTAGTCAGTGAGGAATTTCTGAAAAATAATTAGGCATGTTTAGCAGAATCAGCTTACAAGTTGACAGGTTGATCTAGTTCAGAGAGGTGTGTTAGTCAGCTTAAGCATGACTATATTTTCACGGTGTTGACTCAGGTCATAGTAACAGGAAGAGGCCATTCGCCCCCTTAACTGTACCAGCATTTAATCAGGTCAAGTATTGATCTATGCCTCGACTCCATTTGATACTTGTTTGCTCCATGTCCTGGGCTACCCTTAGCCAACAATGACATGCTCAGTTCGGGGAATTTAAATTTATTCTCACTCTTCCTGGAACATTCACAATCTTTCAGAGGGGGAAGACCGGAAATGCCAGTAGAGTTATGCAAGGGCAAGGAAGTAGTGTGTGAAATCAATTTCTGTACAATAGTATGGCAGATTGGAGAATCCTTCCCTGAATTAAAATGGTCAGGTAGCCCACTGTAATTGTTCTTTGAACATTGAGTCACTGTGATATTGCTGCTTCTCAATCAGCCTAGCTCTTTGCATTTTGGACTTCAGAGTATAATTGATATCTCTCATGTAAATGTGAACAGCTCCGAATGAGGAGTGATTATTACTGGTGGGTGTGTTTGTCCAGATTCCTATCTCTGTTGCTCTGAGGGATCCCTGTACCATTTTATTATCTGATTTTATTAAATATTAAAGAAATTGGTTGTGTGATCTTAATGCACTGCTGGAGAGGAGAGTGAAAACCGGTTCTATAACAATTAGGAAAGAAATTGGCTAAATACTTGCTGGAGCTATGGGGAAAGAACAAGATAATGGAATTAATTGGATTTGGTTTGAACAGTGGGCATGGCAATGATGGGCTTTATCATTTTGTGCTGACAGACCTCTGTTATTAATCCATCCCAAAAACACAACAGCCTCTCCCATACAAACTGCCACTCGACACTGCCAAAAATTCCAACTTCTTGTGAAATGTTTATTCACAATTTCTCATCCGTTTCCGCTGAGCATGATGTTGATCTGACATTCAATAGATAGTTCTAGCACTGAATTGGGATCAAGTATTTGACCAGCAACACAGCCAAATAGTAATATGGTGTGGCCCAGTTTACAAATCAGTGCAAAATTGTCTTTGGCACCTGGGAGCAGTATTCTAATGGTCTAGACTCTCCCTGCTTCTGCATCTTTCTCCTAAAAGGGATGGACAATAAATGCAAACCAACATGTCCAGTTCAATATCCAACCTATGCTTCCAACATTCCCAGCTCTCAGTCTCCTGCAGTTAACCTTGACTGTATCCGCAAGGAATCTTAGCAGAAAGCAACACGTGCTGTCGGAAAGTCATTTGGTATTTCTTGTAGCCTGATGATGTTTTCCTGAGAACCGACGAGTTCAAAGTTCTCTCCCAGTAACCAGAGGTCTTACTGGTATTCCATGGTTATTGGTGGAATCTGTAAACAATAGCGAGCTCCCGTTTAAGATCTCCCAATCTTCGTCCAATTCCTTTTGTAGCTTACACCAGCTCTAAGCTGCTTATTTGCACTATTTTTTTTTGCAAAATAGTTTCTTCATCCCCTACATTGTTTACCTTTGTTGAACTTCATTTGAGCTGTAAAACGCAGCACAAGCCCCAGCAATGGAGTTCCCTCATACAAAGGGACTTGTGTAGGAGCGGAGTAATATTTGAGACTTGCCAAGGGGGCTATCTCGGAGATGGGGGGGGGGGGGGGGAGGAGGTTTAGGTAAGAGGTTTAAGGACAGCTAGGGTATGTGTGTTTTTTGAAAATATGGCGTTAGTTGGCACTGCTGTTTCACCTCTTTCTCTCATACACGCACACAGTGGGGGGTGGGCTAAGGTTTAGGTAAGACGTTTAAGGACAGTGAGGATATGTGTGTTTTTGAAAATATGGCGTTTGCTGGCACTGCTGTTTCACTTGAGGACTATCACATGCTATCTCGAGAGGGCTGGTATGGGTGCGCTCTGATAGAATAACCAAGGCAGGGAGTCCTGAACTTCAGAAAGTATGTAACAAAGCACAAAGCACTAACCTCCTTCCTGGAAACCGGAGCGGTGGACATAGAATTGCATCAGCATTCTAGCCGTGAAGTAAAAGCTGTGGAAAATACACAATTACATTCTGCAATGTTGGCAAGTCCAAACCGGCCTCTTGCAGATTAGCAGTAGAGACGTTAGAATAAGTGCAATTTAATCGGACCCAATCACAACTGACAGGGTACATTTTACATCACTTGCCCGCGGTGCTTTGGGGAGCGTGTCTTTGTTTTTGGCAAGAAGTTGGAGCTGGTATCGTGACTAGAAAAAAGTCAAATCGCCTTGGGTGTATTTTTGAAACTTGAATGAAAAGCGGAACCAGACAAGCACTAATAGAAACCCGTCAATGCCCTGAGGCTCTGTGTGTGCGCGCATATGACACCCACACGTTATTATACAAAGCATGAGGATGCGGAAGACAGCATGTTACTGCATGAGAAAAGAATTGCAAAAACAGCTGTCGTTTGCCAAGGTATGTGGGCATGTTTTGAGAAGTTGGTTTATTTATCCTTCCGTGCTTCAGAGATGTAAATTTCCTATGGACCGTTGACAGAGAGAGAAGAAAATACATCTGGCTGTGAGCTTTCAATATCACACACCTGGAATTCCCCCCACCCCCACCCCCACCCCAAACCAATAACGATGGCTGCATTTCAAACTACTTTGGAAAAAGATTTGGAGTGCCCCGAAGTTATGAAAGAGTTTATACAAATGCAAATTGTTTTCAAAGATGAATGTATTTTCCAGCCTGGACTGGTAACCCTGAAGGCCAGGCCAAAGTTCTGGGCACACCCCGCCATGTCAGATGGTCAAATTTCAATTCAGTAAAATCTTGAATTTCCAAAAAAAAACCTGGCTCTAATGTTGACTACCGTCGACTGTTGGAGGAAAAAAAAATCTGATTTACTGTGTCATTTAGGGAAGGAAATCTGCCATCCTTACTTGGTCTGGCCTAAATGTGACTCCAGACCCGCACCAATGTAACTGACTTTTAATTCCACTCTAGGCAATTAGGGTTGGGCGCTTAATGTTGGCCTAGTTAAGGATGCCCACTGTGAACGGATTTTTTTTTATAAAAAAAGAGCAATTCCATATACCAGTTTCCAAGATTTGAGAACATTTCAGCCCTGGGCACTTCAAATCCTATGATCACCATGAGACCCAACACAAGTTGTACATTAGCCAAGAGATTCCTATGTGTTCACATCAGTGCAAGAAAGTTAGCATCAATCTACGATTCTGTACACGAGGCCATTCGGCCCAAAGTGCTTGTGCTAGCTAATTTTTTTCCTCCTTTTCAAAAGTGTAACCTTCAGAAAATTACTATTGAACTAAAGTACATTGTACCAATGACTTCTCCTGGTTCCCCCTCTCGCGCCCCACATTCTTATGCCAATCATTTGAAATCTGTTCCCAGCAGCTGTATCTCCTTGCCGGTACATGCAGTACACTGTTTCCAGCCAGAAGCCCTTCAAGATGTTGGAACAATTGTCCGTTCTGTTCGCTCCTTGCCCCAAGGAGAACAAATGTGTTATCCACAACTCGTTTCATGCTTTCACCACCCAGCGATAACAACCGGTCTGGGGGAGGGCGGAAAGAAAATGCTGCCATCCAGAATTTCAAACCATCATCATCCCTAAGTAAGGCGGAGTGCAGGGATCCAAATAGCAATTGCTTTGGAGTTGGGACGCCTGTGCGCTAATTTTATTTGTTGCCGCATTGCAACGAGGTACAAACATGTCCCCTTGCATTCCGCTATGAGAGTGAGCTGTGTGGGGTGGGGGGAAGGAGGTTGATGCTAAACAAGGCATGGTAACCAATAGGCCAGCTGGATAAACTATAATTAGACAAACCACTGGGCTTTCAGCAGCCATTCATCACTGCAGCTCACACCAAGAAAGGAATTTCTGTTCGGTTGTCTACTTGTTTTTTTTTTAATTCTTTATGTGTGTGTAAATATATATATCTGGAAGTCAAAAGAGACCGATTGCGAGACAGAAGTAGTGATGTACCGCCCTGATTGCTTCGAGCCGCTGCCTGCATTGTATTGTGAACCTCATTCTCCTGAGCAAGGCTTTGGCTTGTTAACATTGGACAGCCTGGCAAAAACACGTTGCAGTTGCCAAGGTGACGTGGATGCGGGGCTCTTTGCAAAACAGTTTATATCTTGCAGGATGATGAAATTAAAAACAAAAAAAAAACCTCCCCGCCTCCGTTCGTGCAACCGTAAATCATTATTCAACAAAACAGTAAAAGGGCGCAGGCTCCTCAGAGAGGCCGCTTTGATCCAATAGGGAACTATGTGTATTTCAACCAACCACAATGAATACCCCTTCCCAACACATACGCCCCTTCCAGTTCCTCTGATGTGCACGCAAGCCTGCTCACTGCAGTATTTTTACCTGTCACTCACTCTGCCATGTCCTTTATTTAAACTGGGAATAGGATACACACTGGAGAATTGAACTGTTACAAGAGGGAAGTGCGTTCGTGTTTCATTCTGTAACCTCTGTAGTTCTTTTACCATATCCGAGTGATATCAGTCAGTAATTACACGGGGATCAGAGAAGCAGAATAAAAGAGAATGCGGTTGGCTACCGAGTGCCTTTTTTTTCACTTCCTTATTTCCAGGTCACTCGGTTTGCAGAGCCCTTTCGCCATTTAAACTCAGGGAGCCTTTCCTCTGGACATGTGACCTTCCAGAAGCCGTCTATCTCGTCCTTTAAAGCGTGGGTTTGCATTCCAAAACCAGTTTCTGCTTTGCTGCTTCGTTGAGCATGGCAGATTTCATTTTTACAGCAGCTGGAACAAAAAAGCCAGTGGTCTCTTTTTCCAATACTCCTACAAATCCCACCCCCCGCCCACCTACTGCCCAGTTATTCCCCCCCCCCCCCCCCCCACCCCCCCTTTAGTTGCCGATCGGGTCTGAGGTATTGGAGAATTCCTGAAGAAGGGCTTATGCCCGAAACGTCGATTCTCCTGTTCCCTGGATGCTGCCTGACCTGCTGCGCTTTTCCAGCAACACATTTTCAGCTCTGAGGTATTGGAGTAAAAGCATTGATTGGATCACATTGTGCAGGAATATTGGGAACGAAAGGCCCCATTGTGTCCTCCAGCCTGGTCTGCCATATCATGAGTCAAGATTAGTGTGGTGCTGGAAAAGCACAGCAGGTCAGGCAGCATCCGAGGAGCGGGAGAATCGACGTTTCGGGCCGATTTGCATTTTAGAATCCCTACAATGCCCATCGAGTTCACAGTGACCTCCAGAAAAGTATCCCACCCGGCCCCACCCTATCCCTATAATCCTCCATTCCCCACAAGGAATCCCATTTAATTTACATATCCCTGGACACTATAGGCAATTCCCTTAACCTGTACATCTTTGTAAGGGGTCAGGAAACCCACACAGGCACTTGGATAAAGTCAATAGCCAGAGACTTTTCGCCAGGGCAGGATTGACTGGCACGAGGGGTCATTGTTTTAATATATTAGAAGGGGATGTTCTTTATGTAGAGAGTTGTGAATGCATGGAATGCAGTGCCAGCGGTGGTGATGGAAGCAGTCATTAGGGACATTTAAGCGACTGCTGGACATGCACATAGCAGTGAATTGAGGGGTGCGTAGTTTAGGTTATTTTAGTTTAGATTAGGAATAATCCTCAGCACAACATCGTGGGCCGAAGGGCCTGTTCTGTGCTGTACGTTTTTATGTTCTAGGCACAGGGAGAACATTCAAACTCCACATAAACAGTTGCCCAAGGCTGGCATCAAATCCTGGCGCTGAGAGACAGCACTGCTAACCACTGAGCTGCCCCACTCATTCTCCTTATTCCTAGAAAACCCATCAATTTCTGCTTTGAAATGTTCAATTCAATCCCCACCTCGCTATCAACGTTCATGACAGTAGGGTTGGGGAGGGGGTTCCAGATTTCTACCACCATGAGGGTTAAAAGTGTCATGTCCCCTCGTGGTTTCGCCCTCGTCCATGACACAGCTTCTGTCTGTCCATCTATCAAATCACCTTTAACACTTCAATTGGAGCATCCCTTATCATGGTGATCAAAGTTAGAGTTGGGAAAAGATCAACTATATACAGTCCAAGACATAGGCGCCTGAACAATCAGCAATGGAGGGAAGCCAAACAAGGGATCAAACCAATGACTGAAGTGTGACAAGTCAGCAATGCTGACTTCCCATCTATTCACAATACAGAATAAACACTAATCATTGGACTGTCCCATTCAATTTATTAGTTGTGGACATCTGCATTTTATCTCTCATGAAATGTTCATAAAATATTGATGCTTTCACAAATGATTGAACATAGACTGATATGGATGCCACGAGATTGTCAATGGATCATTGTGCATAGTTTTGTTTGTTCATTCGTGGAATGTGGGCATTGCTAGTTGGTCTGGCCTGTATTGCCTGTCCCTAGCTGCCGTTGAGAAGGTGGTGGTGAGCTGCCTTCTTGTACTGCTGCAGTCCGCCTGCTGTAAGTAGACGCACAATGTCATTAAGGAGGGAATTCCAGGATTTTGACCCAGCGTCAGTGAAGGAATGCTGATATATTTCCAAGTTGGGATGGTGAATGGCTTGGAGGCGAACTTGCAGGTAGTGATTTTCCTATGTATCCGCTGCCATTGACATTCTAGTGGAAGTGTTTGTGGGTTTAGAAGGTGCTGTCTGAAGATCTTTGGTGAATTTCTGCAGTGCATCTTGTAGAAGATGCTTCTACTGAGCACTGGTGATGAAGGGAGGAGATAATAGTGGATCTGGTGCCAATCAAGTAGCTGCTTTGTCTTAGACGGTGTCAAGCTTCTTGAGTGTTGTTGGAACTGCACCCTCCAGGCAAGCAGAGAACAATTCATTACACTCCTGACCTGACCTTGTATATGGCGGACAGGCAATGGGGAGTCAGAAAGTGAGTTACTTGTCGCAGATGTTGAGGTCTCCAGATGTTGGAAATCAGAGTTAAGAGTGTGGTGTTGGAAAAGCACAGCAAGTCAGGCAGCATCCGAGGAGCAGGAAAATTGACGTTTCAGGCAGGAGCATTTACTGATGAAGGGCTCCAGCCCGAAATGTCAATTTTCCTGCTCCTAGGATGCTGCCTGACCTGCTGTGCTTTTCCAACACCACACTCTCAATGCAGTATTCCTAGGCTCTGACCTGCTTTTGCACCCACTTTGTTTATATGGTGAGTCTAGTTGAGGTTCTGGACAATTGCAACCCTGAGGATATTAATTGGGGGAATTCAATCATGGTAACACCATTGAATGTCAAGGAGCAGTGTTTAGATTGCCTCTTATTGGAGATGGTCATAGCTTGGTATTTGTGTGGCACGAGCCCAAGTCAGGTAATTTCCAGATCTTGCTGCGTTTGAACATTGACTGTTTCATCTGAGGAACTGCGAATCATATTGGACATTGTGCAATCATCCGCAAACATCCCCACTTCTGACCTGATGATGGAAGGAAGTTCATTGATCAAGCAGCTGAAGATGGATGGCCCTCGAACTTCTGCAGAGATGTCCTGGAGCTGAGATGACTGACCTTCAATAACATGGAATACAGGGAGAACTAGCCATTTGGATACAGAACTGGCTCAAAGGTAGAAGACAGAGGGTGGTGGTGGAGGGTCGTTTTTCAGACTGGAGGCCTGTGACCAGTGGAGTGCCACAAGGATCGGTGCTGGGTCCTCTACTTTTTGTCATTTACATAAATGATTTGGATGCGAGCATAAGAGGTACAGTTAGTAAGTTTGCAGATGACACCAAAATTGGAGGTGTAGTAGACAGCGAAGAGGGTTACCTCAGATTACAACAGGATCTTGACCAGATGGGCCAATGGGCTGAGAAGTGGCAGATGGAGTTTAATTCAGATAAATGTGAGGTGCTGCACTTTGGGAAAGCAAATCTTAGCAGGACTTATACACTTAATGGTAAGGTCCTAGGGAGTGTTGCTGAACAAAGAGACCTTGGAGTGCAGGTTCATAGCTCCTTGAAAGTAGAGTCGCAGGTAGATATGATAGTGAAGAAGGCGTTTGGTATGCTTTCCTTTATTGGTCAGAGTATTGAGTACAGGAGTTGGGAGGTCATGTTGCGGCTGTACAGGACATTGGTTAGGCCACTGTTGGAATATTGCATGCAATTCTGGTCTCCTTCCTATCGGAAAGATGTTGTGAAACTTGAAAGGGTTCAGAAAAGATTTACAAGGATGTTGCCAGGGTTGGAGGATCTGAGCTACAGGAAGAGGCTGAACGGGCTGGGGCTGTTTTCCCTGGAGCGTCGGAGGCTGAGGGGTGACCTTATAGAGGTGTACAAAATTATGAGGGGCATGGATAGGATAAATAGACAAAGTCTTTTCCCTGGGATCGGGGAGTCCAGAACTAGAGGGCATAGTTTTAGGGTGAGAGGGGAAAGATATAAAAAAGACTTAAGGGGCAACTTTTTCACGCAGAGGATGGTGTGTGTATGGAATGAGCTGCCAGAGGATGTGGTGGAGTCTGGTACAATTGCAACATTTAAGAGGCATTTGGATGGGTTTATGAATAGGAAGGATTTGGAGGGATATGGTCCGGGTGCTGGCAGGTGGGACTAGATTGGGTTGGGATCTGGTCGGCATGGACGGGTTGGACCGAAGGGTCTGTTTCCATGCTGTACATCTCTATGACTCTATAACTTTAGCCATCATCCTATGTGCCAGGTATGACTCCAATCAGCATAGTTAGGGCAATAATAAGACAATAAGATGTAAGATAAGAAATGAGCCATTCAGCCCATTGAGCCTGCTCTGCCATTCCATAAGATCATGACTGATCTGATAATCCTCATTCTCCACTTTCCAGCCTTTCCCTAAAACATTTGAATTTCCTTAATGATTAAAAATCTGTCTACCTCAGCCTTTAATATGCTTAATGACCCAACTTTGAAAGTGGTCTGCAGTAATGAATTCCATAAATTCACTACCCTCTGAGAAAAACAAAGACAGAAATTGCTGGAAGAGAAAGCAGAGTTAAAGTTTTAGGTTCAGTAATACTTCATAGAACGCTCCAAGAAAAGTCATTTCTCCTTAAATGTGCGACCCCTTATTCTGAGATTATGTCCTAGACTCTTCAATAAGGGTAAATAATCTCTTTGCATCTACTTTGTCAAACCCCCTAACAAACTTATTGAATAAAATATCCCACCGTTCTTCCAAACTCAATGAGTACAAGCCCAACTACTCAACTTTCCCTCATAAGAAAATCGATCCATACCCAGGATCAACTGAGTGAATCTTTTCTGGGTGACCTTCGACTCACTTAATCTGTCTAAATCCCTTTTTGTCTTCCTCATTACTTTCCCTCCCTCCTGTTTTTGTGTCATAAACTTGGTGATTGTATATTCACTTTCCTGATCCAAGTTAGAGTCATCGAGATGTACAGCATGGAAACAGCCCCTTCAGTCCAACTCATCCATACCGAACAGATAACCTAACCTAATCTAGATGAAAGTGAGTACTGCAGATGCTGGAGATCAGAGTCAAGATTAGTGTGGTGCTGGAAAAGCACAGCAGGTCAGGCAGCATCGGAGGAGCAGGAAAATCGACGTTTCGGACAAAAGCCATTTATCAGGACCCATTTGCCAGCACTTGGCCCATATCTCTCTGAACCCTTTGTATGTGTGTACCCATCCAGATGCCTTTTAAATGCTGTAATTGTACCAGCCTCCACCACTTCCTCTGGCAGCACATTCCATGCACGTACCACCCTCTGCGTGAAAAAGTTGCCTCTTAGGTCTCTTTTATTTATTTTCCCTCTCACCCTAAACCTATGTCCTCTAGTTCTGGACTCCCCTACCCCAGGGAAAAGACTTAGTCAATTTATCCTATCCATGTCCCTCATAATTATATAAACCTCTATAAGGTCACCTCTCAGCGTGATGCTCCAGGAAAAACAGCCCAAGCCTATTCAGCCTCTCCCTATAGCTCAAATCCTCCAACCCTGGCAACATCCTTATATATCTTTTCTGAACTCTTTCAAGTTTCACAACACCCTTCCGCAATATTCCAAAAATGGCCTAATCAATGTCCTGTACAGCCACAACAGGACTTATACACTTAACGGTAAGGTCCTGGGGAATGTTGCTGAACAAGGAGACCTTGGTGTGCAGGGGTTAAGGTCTCCTTGAAAGTAGAGTCACAGGTAGATAGGATGGTGAAGAAGATGTTTGGTATGCATAATGCTCTGAACAAGAAAGGAAAGCATACCAAACATCTTCTTCACCATCCTATCTACCTGTGACTCTACTTTCAAGGAGACCTTAACCCCTGCACACCAAGGTCTCCTTGTTCAGCAACATTCCCCAGGACCTTACCGTTAAGTGTATAAGTCCTGCTCTGATTTGCTTTTCCAAAATGCAGCACCTCATATTTATCTAAATAATTGTAGCCCCACTGCTGATCCCTGTGGTTCTCCACTGCTTATAATCCTCTGGGACTTACAAGTTGCCATCCTGAAAAGTATTCCAACTCTGTTTTCTATTAATAAGTCAATCTTTTAACCATGATTATATACTACCCAACACCATGCGTTTTTACTGTAAGTAGCCTGATGCATTAAAAGGCTTTTGGAAATCAAAGTATATTATATCCTGTGCTTCCCCTTTATCTATTATGCTGGTTACCTCCTCAGAGAGCCATAATAAATTTGTTAGGCATGACTTCGCCCACACGGAGCCATGGTTATATCATATAATACTAAATGTTCTGTTGTTCCATCCTTTCTGACAGGCTCTTCATATTTTCTCAATGACAGATGTTAAAACTACCTGGCCTGTAGTTACCTGTTTTATGGCTTCCTAATGTTTTTAAATAAAGGTGTTACATTGGCAGTTTTCCAATCCCCTGGGACCTTTTCAGAAAGTAAGGGTTTGTGAATCCACTATAGCTACTTTCTTTAATACTCTCTCAGTTACAGGGGACTTACTGGTCTTTCAGACCCAATTGTTTCCTTACTTGTTCTCTGGTGATAGTTATTGTGTTCATTTTCCTTCCCAACCCCTTGGGCCGGTCGACTACTGCCAACAGTGATTTCTTCCTGTTATTTCCTATCTCCGCCCATATGGATTCAACAACTCCTGAGCCAAAATCTGTAGATTATGCTTGGACTTGTCAGTCACTTCAGAAATTATTAAACTGGAATGGATACGAGTCGTTCTCCATCCCAAGGCACTGTCACAGAAAAAAAGCCTTATTGTCTCCATAAACTTCTCCTACCTCTCTGGTTCACTGCCCATTACTAGATCCAGCACTACTACTCTTTTCGACTCTGTGACATGGAACTTTGAAGTCACAAGGAATCTAATGAGACAAATGGTATCCTTCTTCACCAGACCAATTCGATGGAATGTGTCAGCACTGCAAAGAAAGACATGCATTTCTATAACACCTTTCACATCCCAAAACACTTTACAGCAAGGGTGGCATGGTGGCTCAATGGTTAGCACTGCTGCTTCACAGCGCCAGGGACCCAGGTTTGATTCCACCCTTGGGCAACTGTCTGTGTAGTGTTTGCACATTCTGTCCGTGACTGTATGGGTTTCCTCTGGGTTCCTCCCACAATCCAAAGATGTGTGAGTTAGGTGGACTGGACAAGCTAAATTGCCCAAGGATGCGCAGGCTGGGTAGATTAGCCAAGGGAAATGCAGGGTTGCAGAGATGGAATGGCTTGCTCTTCGGAGGGTTGATCGGGACTCAATGGGCCAACTGACCTGCTCCCTCACAGTGGGGATATGATAACGTCCCTTTGAAGCACAGTCATTGTTCGTTGTTGTGATGATGGAGTTGTGGCAGCCAGTTTGCACACAGCAGATACCCTGTTTCTGTTGGTAAGGGGAGAAACATTGGCTAAGGCACCAGGACAGAGTCTCCTGATGTGCTTTGAAGTCGTACCTTAAAAATTCAACTGACAGCACAAATGGGATTCCAGTTGAAAGACTGAGCTTAACTCTCTGGACTGGGTCCAGGATACATACCCCTCAGAGACAAAATGACAAACCACTGAGTAACTTCTGAGTGGGTTAGTTTGTTCTTTTACTATTGTGTTCAGAGAAGTCCAAACGTTTTAGGGCTTTCTGTGAAGAACAGAATGCAAGAGCTGGAGAAGGGCTCTTGTGGTACCTGATTTGGAGACAGCCACCTGATGAAGGAGTGTCACTCTGAAAGCTAGTGCTTCCAATTAAACCTGTTGGACTATAACCTGGTGTTGTGTGATTTTTAACTCTTGTGGCACAGTGGTAGTGCCCCTACCTCTGGGTAGGTGACCTTGGTTCAGGTCCCGCCTGCTCCAGAGGTGTACAATAATCGAACAGGCTGATTAGGAAAACATCTACAAAGGAGCGAGAGGAAAACATCAGGAGCAAACTGCTGACAGTACTCAGAATCTGAATTGCGTGGCCATCTGCCCTTTAGAATTAGCTGCCTTGAAGAGTCGCTCCTATTTTTAGAACACTGATATCAGTTGGTTTGAGCCTCTGGTAAATAATGGAGGGAATGTGTGAGGAAGAGCGTTTGTGTACTTTGAGCTGTGAGAAAGAGATTCATCAGCAGCAGAGTGAAACCATTGCTAAAAGTCATGACCTAGAGAGAAGCTCGAATTAGCTTGTGTAACGTCTCTGATTTCATTTGAATTCTGGGAGTCTCTGTCTCTCCCTCCCTGTTACGTGGCTGGAAGTCTGTAAACTGGAAATTGGGACGGAGGCTGCACTGGGAGCTGAGAGCGAGGTTGTTTGTGCTCTGACTAATGTGCCTATGTGAGCGGCTGGCTGCTTGCCATAGCCTGAGAGAGGCCCCTTTAGTCTGACAGGAAGGGCCTTGTGCAGTCATTATTTATGGTATGTAGTGCTAGCATCAGCTGATGGGGCGCATTGATTAAGATGACTAGCAAATAACAGTTAAGCTTTTGAGTCCTACTTTCCCAGTGAGCCTCTCTCTCAGGGAGTTATTCAGCAGGATCTGTGACAATCCTTGCCACAGTTAGAGCTGCCATTGACATCACTGACGCAACTTGTGCCTGAGCTAAATACCACCTCCTCCCCCAACTCATACCTCCCCTCCCCCCATTCCGCCGACTAAAATAATGCTTTTGTCACAGGAGCTTCACGAAGCAGCAATTCACAGGAGAGAGCAGAGTTTCCTGCAGCAGTGAGCCGTCCCTGCCCTCCTCAGGTCACAGAGGAAATCTTACCAGCAACCACCTCAACAATGTCTGCTGATCACTCGCAAGGAGGGAGGGGGCTGTGAAACTGGTTGGAGGGGTGTCCTGGAGGACAGCAGCAAGTGAAGGAAGCAACCTATGTTTTTGACCTAGTTTCCAACTCTATCCTCTGGAGATTTCATACCCCATCACCAGGTCCATTTTCTAGTGGAAGAAAAACGCTTGCGTGAGTTAAGGAAAAGAAAACTGAAATAAATACAAAGCCCCTCCACCACACCGCAAAGATTTTCCTCCAGGCTTGAGTTTCCTCCCAGCAGTGTGTCTGGGAGATTAATAATACATTCCGAGAGACTCCAGGACAATCCTTGGCGGGTTGGCAACCCTTTGTACACTGCTGAAGTCAGCAGCAGTGTTAGCATTAACAAGTGGAGCTGAGATAGAAAGCAGTCGCCATGGAAATTTGACTAAGTAGGCAATGGGTTGTTGAGGTTAGATTTCTGTGCTGTCTCTCTCTCTCACACACACACCCATTAAGCTAGGCATTGTGCCAAGATTGCTAAAGAATGTGGGTTGGCATGAGCTCATTGTTGCTAGCATGCAGGCACATCTAGAATATTCCATGCTCCAGCCTGCTTCTGAATTAATCAAGTGCAGTATCTAATAACACAGACTGGAAAAAGGCTTTTTCAAGGGTTCGTTGTAGAGATTCAAAACATAAACTATATATTATTTTCAATTTTTTCCATTTCTTTTAAAAAAAACTCTTTAATAATCTCTGGGCACAGTTTGAAAAAAGATTTCTTCAAATGTTATGTTAGTCTCACTTGCTACTCTGAACTGTTAATTTGAACAGAAGCTGTTACACAAATCAATAACCCCTGTATTGTTATTTATGAATTCAAAATTGAATATTTGCCTCTTGACATATTTGGCAGTGGGAGGGTTCAGCTTTCAGCTCATTTCAAACCCACTGCTTCCCTGTTTTTTGCTGAGTTACAGCTGTGTTTCACCAAAAACCGTCAGAACCTCTTTCAACCACTTCCTTTCTTGCACAAAATAGTTGTGTCACAAAGCTCCTCTTAGAGAGAGAGAGAAACATGTAATGTTTGCTTTTGCAAACTGAGAGAGAGAGAGATGGTGACAGAAAAGGCTATTTTCCCCTTCACATTTCTCATGGTGCCATTGAAATTGAGTCACTTATAGTTCCAGATTGCACTGTAAGTTTTTATATACCTTATATATTAGCTCGATTTGCCAGCAAGACCACAATACACACGTACACGCACACATATATACACTCATACACACACACATACACACACGTACACACACACATACACACGCGTACACACACACACATACACATACTCACACGCACACACGCATACACACACACATACTCACACACACATACACATATACACACACATACTCACACACACATACACTCACAGACACACACATACACACACACGCACACACATACACACACATACTCATACACACACACACATACACACACATACTCATACACACACACACATACACACCCACACACGCACACACATACACACACGCACACACATACACACACATACTCATACACACACACATACTCACACACATACACACTCACACACACATATACACATACACACACATACTCACACACACATACACACACACATACACACACACATACTCACAAACACACACACACATACACACTCACACACACATAAACACTCATACATACACACTCACACACACATATACACACACATACACACACATGCTCACACACACATACACGCACACATACTCACAAACACACACACAGACACATATTCACACACACACATACGCACACACACACATACACACTCACACACACACACTTACACACACACATACTCACAAACACACACATACTCTCACACACATACACACATACTTACACACACCCACACATACATACACGCACACATACTCACAAACACACACATACATACACATACTCACACACACACACTCAGACATACACACACACGCATGCACATACACACATACTCACACACTCACATACTCTCATACTCACACACTCACATACTCTCACACCCACACACATACACACACACACGCACACACACGCACGCATACACACACACATACACACACATACTCACACACACACATACACACACACTTACACACACACTTACACACACACATACTCACAAACACACACATACTCTCACACACACACACATACTTACACAGACCCTCACATACATACACGCACACATACTCACAAACACACACATACATACACACACATACTCACACACACAAACACACACAGACTCAGACATACACACACACATACACACACGCACGCACATACACACATACTCACACACTCACATACTCTCACACCTACACACATACACACACACATACTCACACACACGCACGCATACACACACACACACATACACACACAAACACACACACATACACACAAACACACACACATACAAACACATATATACACACACACATATACACAAACACACATACACACACAAACACACACACATAGACACATACACACACATACACACACACACACACATACACACACATACTCACAACATACACACACTCACATACACGCACACATACTCACAAACACACACATACACACACACTCAGACATACACACACACACGCACTCACATACACACACATACCACACCCACACCCACACATACACACACACAAACACACACACATATAAACACACATATACACACACACATATACACACAAACACACACACATAGACACATGCACACACACACACATACACACACTCACATACACGCACACATACTCACAAACACACACATACACACACACTCAGACATACACACACACACGCACTCACATACACACATATATTCTCACACCCACACACACACACACAAAATTAAAGAATTTGGCTGCATTATAAATAAAAATCCCACACCAGATGGTTTAGATAATCATCTGTATTTGAGTTTGTCAGTGGTAAATGGCATAGGGCATCAGAACAGGAGTTGCATAAACAACTATTTAGAACATAGATCATATTTGCCAGAATTTATATGGCAAAGTTTTAATAATCTACTCTTGAGAGGCACGCAGTCATGATTTTTCTGTTTGTTTTATTTCGTATAAAATCTGGAGCAATGATGCAGATACTAACTTTCCACACCAGCGTAATTTTAAAATTCTCATCATCAAATCCCTCCCCAGCCTCATTACCCCTCACGATCTCTGGTGCTTCTCCACTCCCAGCCTCTTGCTCTGCTCTGAATTTAATTGGTTGGCCATTACCTGCTAAGTTTTGAGCAGCCTAGCCCCTCAAGTTGTATAATCCCCTTCCTTTAAATGGTCTGCTGAAAACTCCCCTCTTTAACTACACTTTTAGACAGGTTACTGCTTTAGGTGAGGCTTGAACTCACAACCATATAAGAGAGAAGGAAGAGGGTCAACCACTGAGCCATGGTTGACACTGACCAACATTACACCCACGACCTGCCCACAATTCACAAGTGGCTCGTTAGGGTAAGGTGCACTTGGGGGGGGTGGGGGGGGGGGGTCCTACAGTATTTTATAAATGCAGGTCTTTGTTTTATTCCTTATGTCATATGACACAGTGAGGGTGTTCATAAATAACTGAGTCCTGGGTAGCCCTAATTGGAAGCTGACTGTTGATTGCTATGATGATTTGGAGATTGTGAGAACTACAGATGCTGGAGAGTCAGAGTGGAGCTGGAAAAAAGCACAGCAGGTCAAGCAGCATCAGAGGAGAAGGGAAGTCAACATTTCAGGTTGGAACCAATGATTATTCTCAATGGTTTTGGTTATGCAGTGTTCCTGGATCACCCAGGGGTAGTAAACCCCCCCCCCCAGGATTGTCTGGTAAATTCTCGGAAGGACACTGTCTCAAGCAAGTGCTCAGGAGTGAAATTACTGGCATGTTTAAAAAGGAGTGTTTTCCTTTTTTTTTGTTATCTTCCATTTATGATTGGTAATGGTATTAGAGGTGGTTGGAAGGGTCAGGGACTGTATCAGGTCGAGTGGGTTGTACAATGAAATTTCCAGCAATACTTGTGACCAGATTTGCTGAACTCTGAATCATCGAGTCAGACAGCACTGAAACAGACCCATCAGGCAAATTGTCCACGCCAACCAGATGTTTTTGTGAGTGAGTTATTTATTGTCACATATATCTAGAAAGATACAGCACTACGTGTTTTGTGGCCACAGAATGTTAAATAGAGTTAATCTTCTGTACAAGGAGTCTTCAAACACGGCTTCAAGGCTTCTGCGAGGTGTCCCAGGTCTCCAGGAGTCCTCGCATTTCAAGCCTCCCGTAGCCAGGGAGTCACAACCCTGCCACAGCAGTCCAGTCCATTGACCAGCAGTTGGTCCATATCCCTCTCGACCTTTCCTATTCATGTACCCATTCGGATGACTTTGAAATGCTATCATTGTACCAACCTCCACCACTTCCTCGTTCTATACATGCACCATCTTCTGTGTGAAATAGTTGCCCTTCAGGCCCTTTTTAAATTTTACCCCTCAAATCTATGCCCTCTAGTTTTGGAATTCCCCATCCGAGGAAAAAGACCTTAGCTATTCACCCTATCCATGCTCCTCATGATTTTGTAAACCCCTATAAGGTCACCCCTCAGCCCCTGATGCTCCAGGGAAAAACACTCAGCTTATTTAGTCTCTCCATATAACTGACACTCTCCAGTCCCGGCAACATCCTTGTAAATCTTTTCTTCATCCTCTCAAGTTTAATAATATCCTTTTTTAAGAAGGGCAACCAGAATTGTAAGCAATATTCTAAAAATGGCCTTTGCAATGTCCTGTACACCTGCAACATGACATTCCAACTCCTATACTCAGTGTTTTGACCAATGAAGGCAAGCATGCCAAGTGCCCTCTTCACCACCCTGTCTACCTACAACTCCACTTTCAAGGAACTACGCTCCTGCAGCAGATGACCAGTCTCAGTCAAAGTCTCTTTGCTGAATCTAAGCTCCCGCACCCACCCCAAGGCTCTTACTGTATGGTCCGGATGGCGTCTCTCTTTAGGGCTTTCCGCTAAATAGGGTGGGACGGGGTGCGGTTCCCTGTTAAGAGCTGTGAGTCTCTTTCTATACCAGATCTCCTCTGCCTAGAGGGACAAACATTGGTCAGTATGCCTCTGTGTATTGGTCGATTCATTATCCAATCTGGGATGCTTTAGATCCATCCCTGCATTAAGTTCTTCAACACTCACTTAGAGTCACAGATTAGTACAGCCCAAACTAGTCCATGCTGACCATGGTGCCCACTCAGCTAGTTACTTCTCCAAGAGGTGTCAGCAATGCTATCCACATTAAGTAGATATTCCATAGGATTTACAGTACCAAAATAAGCCATTCAGCCCAATTGGTCTAGGCCAGTATTTATTCCCCACACCAGCTTCCTTACGCTCACATTCATTTTATGCAAACAGCAGAATTTCTAATCCGTTCTCCCTCATGTGTTTGTCTAAATATATCTTGGCAGTTTGCCTCACACACTTCATATCGTGAGTTCAACAATTCTGTCAAGCAAGTTCTACATTCTCACCACTGTCTGGTTAAAAAATGTTTCTCCTGAATCCCAGACTGGATTTATTGGTGACTCTCTTATATTTATCATAACTAGTTTTGGTCTCCCCACAAGAAGAGGTATTTTCTTTAAGTCTAGCCTGTCAAAACCCTTCATAATTTTAAAGAACTCCACCAATCATAGAATCCCTACAGTTTGGAGGAAGGTCATTCAGCCCATCAAGTCCACGTCAAACCTCTGAAGAACAACCCACACCTCTGCCCTATCCCTGTAACCCTGCATTTCCCACGGCTAATCCATCTAGCCTGCACACGAAAGGCAATTTAACCTGGCCAATCCACCTAACCTGCATATCTTTGGACAGTGGGGGGAAACCTGAACATCCAAAGGAAACCCACACAGATAGAGGGTGGAACTGAACCTGGGTCCCAGGCATTGTGAAACAGCAGTGCTAGCTACTGAGCCACTGTGTCCCCCCATCCCCCCACAGTCTGTTCAGCTATTCCCAAAAGTGTACATTTCACACAAATGAAGTGAATGTGTCTTAAACCCAAGAGCCTTTGCCCATTTTCTTTCACTGAAGTTCATTCCTCATTCTGTTTGAAGAGACTAGAAGCCCTCGGCTCAGCATTACCCTTGGGAGAATTATCATTCCATTACCATTATTTTCACATCTTAAAGAATCACCGAGTGGTTACATCACAGAAGGAGGCCCCTCATCCCATTGTCTCAGTGCTCAGATGTCCACCTTTATCACAAATCTGGCTCAAAGACAATCCAATGCCTCAATTATAACTTCAGGAGAGGATCTTTGCTGATAGAGGATGATATTTTCTAATTTCTTCCTATGATGCCTTTGTGTGGCTTATCTTTTTGAGATTGCCGATCAGTGATTAACCAGGGCTGGTTTTGTCTTCCAGGAACTGAACTATTAATAGCTCATTTGAACGGCTTGGCAAAATAAGAACACTTCAATTTCACCTTGATGGAATACCTAATTGGAGTGTCACCAAAATGAGGGATATGTATTTGTAAAGGCTTTTCACAGAACTGAGGGCTGGGTTTTCAGTTGTCCATGGGGATGAACTTGGACACAGGGTGTGTTTGCTCTGTCTGCTGACACCTCTGTGACATGCTGTGACCTTCAAAGGGAGAGTTAATGGGCTGGAAAGGAGTTGAGTCAGATTTCAAAGATCCACACGGGAAGAGCAAGCATTCTGGGGCATGTTAGTACATGCCTGTTGGGAACAAAGTGGGAAGCTTTTGATTATTTTATTCTTCAAAATCCTGTATCGAAAAGGGAGAGTCAAGTTGAGGTGCTCATGTGATGACACACAGTCACCATCCCCTGAGCAGAGCACATTAAGTACCTGATGGTTAAATGATTCAGCACTTGATGGTATTGTGAGGTTGCAGTTCCTTTCCTTCCCTGTCGGTTCCATCTCGCACAACAGCAGCAAGCCCCATGATGACTTACCAGTTACGCTCTGGAGATAGCTCCTGCCTGCAGGGAGTACTCAGTGCCTCCAGCTTGAAACAAACCCTCCTCCAGCTCCATTGGGCCTTTGCATATATTTGCATGTATGATCTGCAAATCAACACCGGAAACATTTCCAATTCCTGAGCCTGGATTGAATATCCAAGCCCAGGCTGTCCCAAAGCGCTTTCTTTGTTATTGTGGTGGTGGTCTTTGAGGAGGTTGGGTGCTGGTGTCTCAGACCTTTTTAAGGCAATTGTTTCTTCAGCATTACTGTTTCTGCATTTAGTCTTACAGTGAGGTCTACACTACTACATCTCTCTTCACAGTCCCTTCACCATCTTGTGATGCTCCACATCATGCACTGACATAGCTTACTATTTACAGATTCAACTTTACTCGACATCTTCCAGCCAATGAGGGACCTTTTACAGAGCAGTTACTGTTGTGCACCATCTAACTTTGCATACAGCAAGATTCCTGAAGAAGGGCTCATGCCCGAAACGTCGATTCTCCTGTTCCCTGGATGCTGCCTGACCTGCTGCGCTTTTCCAGCAACACATTTTCAGCTCTGATCTCCAGCATCTGCAGACCTCACTTTCTCCATACAGCAAGATTCCACAAGCAGCTAAATCACCAAATTAATAATCTATTTTAAAGAGATTGAGGGACAAATATGGGCCTGGATCCGAGGGAGAGATTAGATTAGAGTGGTGCTGGAAAAGCACAGCAGATTCCTGATGAAGGGCTTTTGCCCAAAACGTTGATTTTCCTGCTCCTCAGATGCTGCCTGACCTGCTGTGCTTTTCCAGCACCACTCTAATCTAGACTCTGGTTTCCAGCATCTGCAATCCTTGTTTTTTCCTAGGAAGAGTTCCCCCAATTTTCTTCAAAGTCTTGGAATGTGATTTTCTGCCTCCATCTAAGCCTGACAGGTTGAAACTTTATTGCTGGAACAGCACAGCAGGTCAGGCAGCATCCAGGGAACAGGAGATTCGACGTTTCGGGCACAGGCCCTTCTTCAGGAAGAAGGGCCTGTGCCCGAAACGTCGAATCTCCTGTTCCCTGGATGCTGCCTGACCTGCTGTGCTGTTCCAGCAATAAAGTTTCAACTTTGATCTCCAGCATCTGCAGACCTCACTTTCTCCTCGAAGATTTAAGCCTGACAGGACCTATTAGCATCTAAACAATGGCACCTTTGACAGTGTAGCACTCCCAGTGCTGTGCTGGCCTTCAGAGCCTTCATTATGTATTCAAATCTCTGGAGAGGGATTTGAACTGATGACTTTTTAACTCAAGAGGTTAAAGTGCAGTGTTCTGAGCCATGACTGTATCTCCAGTGAAATAGAGTTGAAATGCTTGCTTCAAGGAGAGTCGCACCTCTCCACAGACCCTGCCTCCAGTTTCAGGTTAGACTCTCATTATAAATCTGCATTGTGATGATGATCCAGCTACGGCCCGTGAATGCTCAAACAGTTATCACGTGCTTTCAATCAATGAAGTGCACCCTGCCATTTCATACTGGTCTCTCGAACCAAAGTCTCATTGTCAAACCGGGCCCTGCCAGAGACTGGCTGATTTATAATGGAAAGGGTTGCAGCATCTTTCAACCACATTCTTCCTTGGCGAACACTTTTCCGAGTTCCAACTGAATGATGCCATAAATTTTCCTTCTGTGACCACTTGATCGATCAACTGTGAGAGGGAGAAAAAGCGCTCACGTCTCTCTTTCTCTGAGAAACCCCCAGTCTTAGCACAAACTCATTTAAGTCAATATTTGGGAAGCACTGTTCACTATTCGGGAGAGCTTGCTGTGCTCAAATTGTCTGCTATGTTTCCTACATTAGAACGGTAATAAACAGGTATCAAAAAGTACTTTATTGGATGCAAAATACTTTGGAATATTCTGAGGTCATGCAAAATACAAATGCAAGATCTTTCTTCGTCTTTATTTATCCTCTCAGCACCTGCTCATTGTTTTTAAATCTATGTCCCGATGACCTTCTGAAATCCAGGAGGAAATAAGGTCTTTTATATTTAGGGCTTTTCTTCCAAGTTATAACCGTTCATTCTCGAGATCATTGCACAACAATAACTTGCATTTATAGAGCAGCGTGGATGCGGTGAAATCTCCCAGAATTGTAAACAAGCCCAAAAATAAAACACTGAGCCTCACGAGGAGACATGCAGACAGGAATTAAGGAAAGGAGGGATGAGAGACAGAAAGGCTTGAGCAGGGAATTTGAGAGAGTAATTCGCAATGCGAATATTTATCCTATATTAGGATTTCATGGACAATTCTCCAGTACCTTTTGTCTAACTTCATCGTTAATTTTGAATTTGACTTGAATCACGGGCACATTGCAGCAGTGAGAGGAACTAGGAAATACAGGGCTGCCAATTTTCTTTCATTACTGCACCGCAGCCGTATGAAGCCCGTTGCTTTCGGTTTGAGGATTCAGCTCAAGGTGAGAGTGTGACTCAAGGAATAGGCGACTGTAAACTCACTGTCAAAGGAAACCTGGCCCTCACCCTAGACTGCAGAAGGTTAAGCCGGTGATCTCATTGAAGTGTTGACGGTGATTAAAGGATTTGATTGGGTAACAGAAGAGGAACTATTTTTGTTCATGATCTGCCCAGAACAAAGGGCAGATCATGAACAGTGGAATTTGACTGTTCAGGGGCTGAGGCCAGGACATCTTCAACTCAGACAAAGAACAGTGGAGATCTGGAAAACTCTTTCTCCTTCACACCTCCCACCTCTACACCCCAAACCTCCTACAAAAGGTGGGGACCACTTGAAAATGTCAGTGATAAGATTGAAAGGGTTTACTGTTCAGTGAGATATGTAACCGAGATGGGTAAATGAAGATAAAATGCCAAATTGGCCATGACCTCATTGCACAGTGAGCAGAGTGAACCGCCTGGTCTGTCCCTGGGTCTTGTGTTCCCATGTTTGAGGCTAAGATGAACATTTGACTGTATTAGCCCTGGAATAGGGCAAAAAAAAAACCCAGAAATTGCTGGGCAAACTCAGCCGGTCTGGTAGCATCAGTGGAGAGACAGCAGAGTTTCGGGTCCAGTCTGTCACTGGGCCCGAAACTCTGATTTCTCTGCACAGATGCTACCAGACCTGGTGAGTTTTTCCAGCAACTTCTGTTTTTGTTTCTGATTTCCAGCATCTGCAGTTCTTTCGGTTTGGTTTGTATTAACCGTGGCCTTTTGTTGCAACTTGATGAATAATCCACTCCGAGCAGAGCAGGTGACTTCAATCTCGAGTCTCAGTGGGCTAAAGGGGTTGTGTGGATTGGTTCCTTTCACTCACCATTCTCACCAGCGTTCAGATGGTCTCTGTGACCCAATTACTGGGACAACTCGCACACCCAGGTACTGGGTGTATTTTTATTTTTCTTGCAGCGACCCAGCTTGCTTCCTTGAGACTTGCCTGTAAAGGGTATCACCCTTGACTGGTTTGGATTGGAGGTGGCAGTCACAGGAGGTTAAATCTAGACGGGCATTAGGCATTACTCCAGTAATCGGCTGAAGAGAAGTGTCTGGCAGCCTGCCAGGTTGTTAGAAATGGAACACACTTGCGTCACTGTCTCCTTGGTAACCCAAGTCTCCTCATAGAACCGTCCCCTCTGGTTATTTGTTTTATGTTTTGATGTCTGTGATTCACACCATTAATGTTGAATGGGATTTCCAGCTGGCTGCAGAGCCACGGGATTTGTTGAGTGGTTATCTGGGAAGTAGTCATTCTCAGAACAATATGCTCGTAGACATAATACTGAGGAGCTGACAGCACCAGCTAAGGTCTTGTTCCTGCTTTAGAGTAAACAGGTCCAGTGACGGCAACACACTGAAAATGTAGTGGTACATTAGTCCTTAACAGCTGGGCTTTTAAATAGCAAAAAGTCACACGTTGCTTGACAGGAGTGGTATCAATATGAGAAGAGATTTGGACCAAAATATTGACCAAAGAGGAGAGAGAGAATGAAGTAAATCTCTAGTAAAGAGCATTTGCAACTGGGGGAGGGAGGAGGGAACCGTTCCCAGGGCACTGTGGCAAATTGAAGATGCACAAGAGGGTCTAATTGGAGTAACACAGAGATCTCAGAGGGTATTAGGGGCTGGAGGAGGGAGGGTTATAGGGGCTGGGGGAGGTTGCAGAGAGAGGGGGAGGGTTGTAGGGTCTGGAGGCAGTCATAGAGACTTGGAGGGCAATAGGGGCTGGAAGAGGTTACTGAGAGAGGGAGAGCGTAGGGGCTGCAGGAGGTCACAGAGACAGGGAGGGTTGTAAGGACCGGAGGAGGTTGCAGAGAAGGAGGGCTGTAGGGGCTGGAGGGTATTTCAGAGAAAGGGGGTAATGAGATACATTGTTAGCAAGCACAGGACACCTATGAAGACGACAAAACAGTTAACATGCACAGGATATTGTTTCTGATATGCGCAGGGTCTCTGATTTGCTGGTGCTGCTATATCTTGCCTGATGTTTGTCAGTGCTTGGAAACTGCAACAAGACCTGGGGATTTCCACTGACACAAAAATAACCTCTGACCACAAAGCCAACTTGTTTTCTGAATCTTTTGTTCAAAACGTCGAATTTAAAAATAAAAGTAATGTTGTGATAATAATTGTAGATATGTGGGTATTGCTGATGAGGCCAGTATTTAATGACTGTCTTTCAATAACCTGAGCAGCTGGGGTTGGATTCTCTTCTGGATTTGTTGATCGCATGAGATGACATTAGGATGGGAGGAGATTCGTATTAGATCTAGACAAAAGATTGGACCTGTTGGACTGAATGGCCTATTTCTGTGCTAAACATTACATCTACTTTACAACATGTGTAGTGAATTCCAGGATTTTGAGTCATTGTTGATGAATCATGACCTGGTTTTTGTTCTATCAAGAATGATCCTGATTTTATGGTCAGTGCTGAAAGTAAAGTTATTATGCTGACGTATGCCAGACTTTCTGTAAGGTTTATTGGAGCAGCTTCTGCTTCATTTAGATCATTTCCTGTGCAGCGTCCCCTAGGGGATCTGGGCTCGTACAGCAAAGAACACATTGACCAATCAAACGGAAGAATCCTCACTGAGCTACACAGAGTCCAAACCAGGAAATGTGAATTTTAATATGTACTGTAATTCATAGTGAAACCATGTGTTAATAATGAATGAAAGCAAGATGGTATTTATAAGATAAGAGACAAAAGTAAAGAAATTCTCCAAACATAATTGACATCTGTGAGAATGAGAATCTACGCTGTTAAAAGCATAGAGATTATTTCTTTGTGACCACTTTATTGAAAAAGGAACAATTCACCTACATTTGAATAGACAAGCCCTAACATTTTCTGGTGGGTTTAGTGGATAAGTACATCAACTTTACATGTATTTCAGAGCTGAGTCTTTTTTGTGAGGTGCTGGCATCACAAGGTTTGTGTAGGAACAGAGTAAATTGGAGGGGAAATTTTCCAGGTCTGTGGAAATCTGTAATCTGTGGAAATCTGTAATCTGTGGAAATGTGGAATGTTCTCCCTACCATGCATTCTACAATACTAGTGACTGCTTTTAGCCTCACCATTATTCTCAATTAAAACAAAAATCTGGGCCAATATTTCAATATGCCAGCATGACTTTACTTTGAACTTCCAAACAGATAAGGATCTGAGCTCCTCGCCCTGTTTATGGTAAATAGAAATCTGTGTGGTAACAGCAAGGTTTTTGCAAACATTTAGTTTCACAACTCATAAAAAAAAATCTTTTGGCATTTATTGCAAACACACTATTCAAAAGCACAGTAACTAAACCCGAGCTATTTTTTCCACGTGTGTTATCTCCTGACCGGTCTAGCCAATAGAACACAAGCAGGTACACAGAATGCAAGATGACCCACATGAGAAATCACCTTGGCAACAGACAATTCTCATTCCTACTGGCTGGACAGAGCACACACCACACGGAGATGAGTATACACACTAAACGCAGAGAAAGCTGTCTCTCGGACGAATGTGTGCCACATCACTGAACCTGCTCTTTAGATGAGACTTCCGCACTCTCCGGTGAATGTGACAGTCCTGAAACTTTATATTGGAGGAGAGCAGCAAGGCTTCGTTTAGAGTTCTCTTCACAGTTCTGACCAATTGTCCACCTGCAATCAATATCATTATAAGTGATGACTAGAAGCCTGCTTGTGGGATATTCCTGAGAGCACGGCGGCTTCCTCATTTCCCACATTCAAATCGTGACACACTTCCATAAAATACTTAAGATGATTACAAAATACTCGAAGGCATCATATTGTGAAAGGCGCTATATCAATGCAAGTTATTGTTAGTGAAACACGGATGTTCTTCGATGTAATGTAACTTTCGGTAATTTCACTGCATTATTTCCCTGATCATGTTGTCGACTCTGACACAGTAAGCAATAGTTTAATCCCAGTCGCAGGATCCCATTGGAGATAAGGGGCTGGGATGAATGATTTATAATCTCTGGTCACATTAATGAGCTGTTTGGTGAAAGAGTCGGTGAGAAGGTTACATTGTGATTCCTGAGGAGCAGAATTTAACCCCATTAATACCTTTGTGAAGGAGCAAGAGGCGATTCAGATTACATCAGACACTATTGTTTCCCTGAGGACCATCCTGCTATCCAGTTACTATAGTTACCAGCTATTGCTCATGTCCTGGTGAGTGTGTCATTCACATTTATTGGCCTACCTGTGTCTGCTTCTATCACATTACAGAAACAAGGACAAATGTGGCTTGTAATGATGCAACAGAGGTCAGGCCTATTCTCTGCACAGCCTATTGTTCCCTCAATTTCAGTTTGCCTCATCTGTGTTTTTCTTTAGTTCCACTGTCACCATTTATCCCACCGACATTTTGTTGTTTAGTTGAGTCCAGGTTTTCAATCTATACTGTATGGATTGCAAGTCTACTGGGATTAACCTGGAATCTGCAAGACTCAGAATCTAATTTCCAGGACACTGCTGCAAGGGGAAAATAAACAAAGGAAGAAATACCAGCCTTGAAAATATGATTAAAATAGACTTTGAGAACCTTTGATTGAAATGTGTAAAGAAATGGGAAAAGCTGGTTAACCTAACCATCAGTAATCATCCAGTCAGATTATGAAACATCCAGTGGTTTTCAGATTGCTGTGGGACATCAAGGTGACATGATGTTGGACTTGGAGAGGGCTGGAGGCAGTCACTGAGTATGGTCAGACACTGGTGACACCTCCAGAAATATGTACAGTCATGAATTGGCAGCCTCCATCTCCGCCTCAAATTCTCAAAAGGCCACGGAAAATCGGAGCAGGAATAGGTCACTTGATCCCCATGAGCCTGGCCCCACCATCCAATCAGACCACGGCTGCTCTCACCGCGGCCTGAACTCCACCTTCCTGCCTGAGCCCCCACACTGTCATAACCCTTGACTCCCTCGTTCATCAGAAGCCCATCCAGCTCACCCGTGAGTATCTGAAAAGAGCCAGATCCCACTGTTCTTTGAGGAAGAGAATTCCCAAGATTATTGACTCTCCAAAAGAAGTTGTTCCTCCTCTTCTGTCTTAAATTGGAAATCTTTTACTTTTAAACTGAGTTCTCTAATTCTAGATTCCTGTACAAGGGGAAACTGAAAGAAACATGTAGGGGTCAAGCTCCCTCAGAATTTTTTATGTTTTAAACAAAATCACCTCTCATTCTTCAAAACTGGTCAACGTGTTTTAAACCCAACCTGCAAAACCATTCATTATAAAACAACTGGGCTGAGGTATGGGAATCTTGTATTCACCAAGCATAGAGCACAACTGTTTAGATTAGCTTAGATTCCCTACAGTGTGGAAACAGGCCCTTCGGCCCAATCAGTCCCCACTGACCCTCCGAAGATTAACCCACCCAGTTCCATTTCCCTCTGAATGATGCACCTAAAACTATGGGCAATTTAGCATGGCCAATTCACCTGACCTGCACATCTTTGGACTGTGGGAGGAAACCGGAGCACCTGGAGGAAACCCACGCAGACACGGGGAGAATGTGTAAGCTCCACACAGGCAGTTGCCCGAGGCTGGAATTAAACCTGCGACCCTGGTACTGAGAGACAGCAATGCTAACCACTGAGCCACCGTGCCTTCAATGTTAGTATTTTAATTTTTGCTGGGGGTGCAGTACTGGGCAATGCTGTACAACTGGAGGTGGTGATGTTAAATTTGTCTGTCTGTATGCCTGAATGATATTATTTGAAGAAGAGAAGTTTGCTGGTCATGGAGTCATACAGCACGGAAACAGACCCTTCGGTCCAACCAGTCCATGCTACCAAAATCCTGAGGTAAACTAGTCCCGCCTGTCTGCACTTGATCTGTATCCCTTCAAACATTCCTTATTCATGAACTTATTCAAATGCCTTTTAAATGTTGTAACCGTACCCGCACCTATCATTTCCTCTGGGAATTTATTCCACATGCGAACCACTGTGTAAAAAAAGTTGCCTCTCATGTCTTCCTCCTCCCACCTTGAAGATATTCCCCCCTAGTCTTCAAATACTGCACCC